>NW_026557765.1:7866794-7970609 GCF_026930045.1 Uloborus diversus
CACCTTTTTTTTAATATTTTTTTACAAGCGTTACTTTTTGCCACACTACGGGGAACATAGAGCCTTTTTTTGCGGGCTATTTTGATTAAATAAATAAAGCCCGCGATTTTTTGCATGATCTGTGTTTTTGTTACGAATCGGCGGTTAGATTAGGTAGATACAGAGATAGAGATTGAGTGGACAAAAAATTTTCTTTTATTTTTCTTCGAATTAATACTTATATCAATAAAAAAAATAGTTAATTACTGTCAGAGGTAGATATGCATAGATCGTATAGATAAACAGATAGATAGATAGACAAATATAGATGTCGATATAGTAGATGGACAGCAAGAAAGAGACATGCCCGTCATTTAAAAAACTTCAACGGGATGTCAAAGCCCCCCCCCCCACACACACGCCATGGCTTTGAAAAAACAATGCTTTCACATAAAAGTGGGAGTGCTTTTTGTTATTTCTCGACAAAATTTGCATGAAGAGTACGCCGTTTGTGTCTCCCATCCCCTCCTTTAAAAGTATTATTAACGACGGAACTGGAGATTGGCCTAGAAAATATTTTATTCAAACTACTAATGATATAGATAGATATAGATTGATTGATAGCGCCACGAAATTTATTTAAGCAGCCGCCGAAGGCGGCAACATTGGCGTAAAAAGGCGAATGATAATCTTGATATATAAAGAAAAACATTGATTAATACCGTCGCTAAATTTTCTAAGCAGCCGCCGAAGGCGGCAACCCTGGCGCAAAAAGGCGAATGGTTTAAAAAGGTGGACCAGCTGGTCGCCGAAGGCGGCTAGTATATATATATATATATATATATATATATATATATATATATATATATATATATATATATATATATATATATATATATATATATATATATATATATATATAAGTAAGTAAGAAAATGAATTTTAAACATTTTGCGGTTTATTCTGTTACAATTTTAAAAATTCTTAACCACCAAAAATTTATTTTAACTTCACAGATTTACTTCATTAATGACTTATTTTGATAAACTATCATCATCATAATCATCATTGTCCACGCGCGCGCGCGAATTACAATTTTTACAAAGATATAATTTATCAAACTGAAATACATCAGTCATGTGCCCATTCTTCTTAATTACAAAACTGAAGCCATTTAGTTGGTTTTTTAGATGCTGAGTACAGTTTAGCGCACTCTATGCAGAACCAGTCTTGATCAACTTCGTCCAAAGGACGCACTGTTTGGGCGCATCTTTTTGCACTTTTTTTTTTTTTTTTTTGTCTTAGTGACTGTTGATTTCTTCGCTGTTAGAGACAGTTATTGCCTTTTCACAGATTTTTGTTTCCGAGCTTCGGCTTGCAAAACATTTTTCACTGGTGTATCTGTTAAAGTGGCACAGACCTATGGTTTCCGTTTGCGAACCGTCTTCACTTATGCACTTTTGCAGCGTTGGAGAAAGACCTATATTCGAATAATTCATTATTTATTGTTATTATCATTGTTGTTATTATTATTATTATTTATTCAACTGTATGTAACAATAAATTGAATCATACAATGAAAGAGATCAGACTAATTATTGTAATCTTTTTTCATCGTCATCCAACTACAGTATTTTTAATGAATTAAATCATGCAATGAAACAGATCAGAAATACTACTTACCACCATTTTTCATCTTACTGCAGAATCTCTGTATTGTCATGTAATTTATTTCATATGCCATGAAATTTATTTCGTACCCACCATTACTTCTTTACCCACCTCCAGGTGTGTTTCTATAGATGTTTTTCCCCTGTCTGTCTTGTTTTAAAGACTCCTGCCAAATCAACTTTAAAAAGAAGACTTAATAACAAATTAAAACTTGCATGGAGCAAGTTGCTACTTCTAACAACTAAACCCAACAAAACTATAACAACTTGCCCCATATGACGCCACTTCAAATCTTGACACAAATTACTGGTGTTATATCTTTGTACAAAGCTTTTAAATATGTTAGCTCTTATCTGAAAATGTAGGCTTTCACGTGGTATAAAAATCAATCCGTTATCTGCCACGGCTTCGTCAGAAATAGAAAAATAAGAGCGAGAAGAAAAATTACTTCTAGACTCAAAAAACCATTTTCCTTGAGCACTCTCCCTGCTACTGACTGCAAGCACTACAGTGTCCGTCAGGGAATGCAGATGGGTGAGTGCTATCATCTAGTGCAAGGAAACTCAGTTTCTCTCAGCGGTTCATTTTAAATCGAATGTAACAACTTACCCCGTGTAACAACTACCCCCGATCTTCCCTACTACAACAATTAGTTAAATAGCCTCTATTATTACAGCAACTGTATTTTTTTGAAAAACAAGTCGCCAAATGATATTTACAAAAACAAACACGAAACTTTTATTTACGTGCAAGATGATTTAAAATTCAATCCGCGATTTATAAGAGCATGGTTAAAAAGATGAATACAGCAAAAAAAAAAAAAACTTTCACTAAACACCGAAACAATTATTCTTTTACAAGCTTGTAGCTGCTCTAAGCTTTTTGTCTTCACTCGTACGTTTACATTCAATTCCTTGAAAAAATTATTCTAAGCATTTTGATCATTTCTATACCTTTCTTTTTGAATATCTAAAAGAAACAGGTTGTTAAATTGGAAAACTGCTTTACATTACAGTTGAAAAAAATAGTCTTAAACAGTGTTATCATTTCCATATTTTTCTTTCTGAATATCTTAAAGAAATAAATGCGAATGTGTAAGAAGTAACTGAAATAAAAATTTAGTTTCATGTTCCCGTTCTCTATTTCTCAACTTTTAAAATTTTTCCTTAGATACAATATTCTTTTAAATGCACGAAAATCAATAGTTTTTTGCTTCTTTAAAATCCAATTTTCAGACAGCAAAAGAAGCAGGATTATTTTCATGTGAACGGTGCTTCTGTTTTTCCTTAAAAGCAGAGGCTTTTAAGATTGCATTCTATCTAAAATTTTCATCGAATTTACCTCTCTTTCATATTTTTACAGCGAGAGAATCTGTTTCGAAACCGAAATGTATAGTTTGTAGCACCGAATTGAAATTTAATTTTCACTTTGAAACTTTCGTATTCAATTGAAATATCGTATCTAAGATCGAATTTTGATATGTACTTTCTTAATTGTGAAAATTTAAACAATGTGTTACCAATCATGAGCTCTTGAGAAACTTAAGCCTGAAAATCCGGCTTTGATAACTAACATTAGGAGAGATATATTTTCTTACCCCAATATATATATATATATATATATATCGTCACAACCGTTGTTCTTCCAATTGCAAAAGTGTTAAAAATCAGATGCAGAGTTATAAGATATTGAAAATTTGAGGTGAAAATAAGAATGAATAAAAAAAATACAAAATTTAACTTTTTATGCGGACCCCAGGTCCCCTAACTTATGTTTAGGGAAATAATCTCCATTGAAAAACAATTCCAGCTCAAAAAGTTTGAAATTAGTATGACCAATAATCACCGAGATATGAAAGCGGCGTTTTTTGACTTACACCACTTTGCACTAACCGTCAATAACACCTTTGGGGGAAAATAAGTTAAAGAGTGTCTAAAATTATATGTGTGCAGAGTGTGGTTTTTTAAATTGTTCGAGGCTTTGCAGTGTGTTTTTTTGCGTGTAAAAAATGTTATTTTTTTATGTTTTGACTCATTTTTTATTTTGGCTTCAAACTTTCAATATCATAACTCCGCATTTTATTTTGAACATTTTTGCAATTGGAATTGTGCATCGAAGACTAACGTTTGCTAAAATAGAGATCTTGCAGGTTAAAATGGAACACCCTGTATATATATATATATATATATATATATATATATATATATATATATATATATATATATATATATATATATATATATATATATATATATATATATATATATTTATATATATATATATATATATATATATATTTATATATATATATATATATATATATATATATATATATATATATATTTATTTATATATATATATATATATATATATATATATATATATATATATATATATATATATATATATATATATATATATAATCACTAAAAATAATGCATTGAAAAGTGACTATTGAAAATTTAAATTATATTTAAGAATATTATTATTTTTAAACTCATTTCTACAACATATTGAAAGTATTACAATACAGTCAAAGATATTCGAATTGTTTAAAACGCAAAGCGTCTAAAATTGTTCAAACCCTTCTGTCACAAACTTTGAATAATTATAAGGACCAATATAATTAAAGGAAATATTTATTTGTGCAAAATATTAACAATAACGCTCATTAATTATTATCTCTGTCCATTGTTTCCTAGCAGTTTTGACAGCCATTGTTGAGTGAAAAGTTCGAAGCTGCATTCAAACGTTGCCATGATTTATTTAAATAGGAGAGCGTTGGAATGATTTGTGTCTCGCAGACGACATAAAGGCGTTATTCTTTCGCATCAAAAGAGCTGATTAAAATCATTAATATTTCGATATAAAACGCGCTTACGTGCATTGTTGGGAAACCTGTTATCTTTGGCACTGATAAGCGTTGATTTGTCATTAGCAGTATCTGATTTAAAAGTCTGACTAACTGCAGAAAATTATGACCTAAATGGCAGACAGATTGTGTTTATGTATATTTTTAAGAATAGTTGAAACATTTTTTTTTTCATACATTTGCCATTAGTTTCGACATGAACTTTAAAATAGAATTGATAAAATATATCAAGCTGCCATATATGCTATAGTCCGACCGCGAACAAAAAACTTTTGTCAATCATTTGAGAAAACCAATCCAGTTCTTAAAATAGGTAAAGAAGCAAGAAAGGACGCGTGCCATATTTTGGAGTTCAGCAACATTTTGACGATATTAAAACAACAATTGAGCCTAGTATATATGCGATCTGTGATAGTTTTGACCTGAAAGTTTTAAGTTGGAGCAATAACTGCATTGAGTTGGTGAAAAAGTAAAAATGGCAAGCATTGCATTCTTTATTGCAACCCTACTCTTGGCAATTTTCGATTGAAATTAATTATAGGAGACGTTGATATCTCTGACCAATGGCTGCTGAAAGATATATCCAATGAGACATCTGTCTTGACTGCACAAAATTAAAATGTTTTACCTCTTTGGTTAATTCCTTTAAATTTCGAGGTGACGTATTAAAATTTTAGAACCAATGACGCGCTTGTAAATTCCGCTTCAACTTTCATTTCCATAATGCTTTTTCATGAAAATGAACAAATCTGAAACAGGGCGGAGCCAAGGGACAACTCTTCGCGGTCAGACTTTATTCTGAATTGCAACCAAAAGTAAAAAAGTATTCCTTCTTCAAACATTATCAATCATGCTTTTAAACTCAGTAGGGTAATGTGGGGAGCGTTGAGTTATGATCACTCAACTTTTTCAAAATGAATAAATTAGAAATTTATTTTGAAAAACTACAGTACGTGAATATATAGCAATAAAATGGAATTGATAAAATAAATCAAGCTGCCATATATGCATAGGAATGCATATATGCAATAGAATTGATAATAAAGATAGTATTGAAATATATTTTATATTTTTTGACCGGTAAATTTATACTTTCAAACAAAAAAAAGAAAATTTAGAAAAAAATAATTATTATTTTCTAATGAAATATTGTAATTTGATTATCAGAAGCATTTTTCACCCAATGAATGATTAAATCATTTTATAAAAAAAAATACAAATCTATATAAATAAAACAAAGAATATATATACGTGTGTGTGTATGTGTGTATGTTCCCTATACAAATCCACAAGTTTTCGTCGGATCTCGACCAAATTTGGCTGGGAAGTACTTGGGCTTTCGAGAAGGAACGTAAGGGAGGGGGGGGGGGGGGTTGAACGCCAAAAAAGTACCGAAAAATTCGAATTTCAATTTTAGGGCCTGAAAATGGCATTTAATGGCTCTTTCTATCCGAAATAATTATTCGACTAGTTCGACTTTGACGCCGTTTGAAAGCGCGGAGAAAACACCCATTGAGTTCATTCATTTCCTTTGAATTTCAAAAAAAAAAAAAAAAGCACCGGAAAAAAATTAAAAAGCACTGCAAGCCGAATGAAACAGAAGTTTTAAATCGGAAAATTATCATTTGCGCGATCTCATTTCAAATTAGCGTTCAGAAGGTTGAAACTTTTTTTTTTCCTCGGCTGTGACTAATTAAAATTTTGTTTTCGTTTTGTAGTATAAATTCCCCCCCCCCTTTTGATTATTATTTCATGATTTATATTCTTTATTTTTTTTTTAGGATTTTAGTTGTACATATGGAGGGTTGCGTTTAATTGTTTCGAGAACTTTTGTTTTGCCGTTTTCTTTCTTTGAGAACCATTATTTTGACGAGAAATTTTATAGTTTCATCCCGCCTCCAATGGAAGCCTGATTGTTGAACACAAGTCAATTGACATAACTTTTATTTTCAAGGTAGACCGTGCAAAGCCAGCCAATGCAGCTAGTCAGTAAATAAATGAATAAAGAAAGGAAGAATAAGTGAATAAATAGATTAGTGAATTAATCCCTTTATATTAAAAAAAAAGTAAGGTCAAAGAAAATTTTGAAAGGAAGTCTGTGGCGGACCTGCGTCCAGAAGACTCCATAGCACCTACAGCCTTGAAATTTTGTACAAAATTACTTCGAGTCCCGGTGGTTTGCACTTGGGGTTTTGTATTTAAAATTCGAATTAGTTTTTTGTAATTCATGTTTTATGCGTAAATTGCCTATTATAATTTCGCGTAAATTGCCTATTATTGCCTATTAAAGGGATGAAAAATTACTTCGACGCAATTCGTTTCAATGCTCTTACTTAAATACGGCGGGAGTTATTTGCATTTTCAGCTCGAACTTTTTTAGGCTGAGCTAAAATTTAGACACTACTTTCTTCATTAAATCTATCAGTAAAAAGTGAAGGAACTGTCCCAGTTTTCTTTTAAACACCACTGAAAAGAGCGGCTTTTTTTACTCCAAATCTAACTCGACCTGTGGTCGAAAAACTTAGCTTCTTCCAAAGAAAAAAAGTTACAAGTAGTTTTAATCAAGTTCGAAAAATCTCATCTCCATTAAAATTATTGATGTTTTATTTGGCATTGCCATAGTTACGTCTTTTCGATTCGCATGTATCTTCTTTCCCTTTCACAAACTTTAAGGGTTTCGATTTTAACGGAAAATCTTAGGCTCAACTCAATTCAAACCCCAAACTAGAGAACAAAATATATTACTAGAGACCACGAATGTGAAAGCAACTTTTCAAACGTACAAAACTGCAGTTTTGCAATGCTCAGGAGCCCCTTATCCCTTACGGCTCTGCAAGTTGGTACAAGTTATTTTGAAACCCGGGGAAGGGGTGCTTTTTGATCCATAATGAGTTTTTAATCTGTTCCTTTTTAACTGACGATTTAAATCTTTGCGAATCATATAAGATTTCGAAACAATCTTCGGGGGTTCGTGAGCGTTAGCGAGCAGGGGGCAGAACTCTCTAGTATGTGAGAAAGAAGTAAATGAGTGAATAGAATGGTAAGTGTATAAGAAAATTCGTGAGTGAATGAATAAATGAGTGAGTTAGTGGAGGAAGGAATTTAAAATAAATTGTTTAAGGAATGATTACGTAAGTGATTTGATAAGAACACTAAATAGTAGATCTCAATTAATATTTAAAAGGTTTACAACAAAAGCTTTGTCGCTTTATAATAACAAAATTTGTCTTCTCCATAAGCCATAAAATATTAGATTATGTGAATCATTTTTTTTAATGACTTGTATTATTTTCTATTTTGATTTATAGAGTTTCAATTTTTTTTTTTTTTTTTTTTTTGACAGGAATTAACAATATTTTTAAGAATAAGGTTAAAATATTGATAGATAGGTGGCGCTGCAAACAAAAAATAGTTTACCATTTTGTTTTTAACCCGCTTTTCCCAACGTAAATTTGACCATTATGAACAATTTTTTATACCTTGCAGTAATGGATTGTAGCATATATTGTATCATAAATGGCATTATTTCAAAACTGAAGTCCGTTTTAATTCATAATTAAAATTAATTTGAAAGGACATATGACTTTTTAATTTTTGGTTTGCTACGACTTCAAAAAATATGTTTAGAATTAGATTTGACGCTTTATTCTAAAATGAACACATTTTTTGTACTTTCCTTTTTTAACGACGTTTAAAAACTCGAATGAGTCAAAATAAATGATAACAATAGGCCTAAATTGTCTGCAACAATTTCAGACCTTAAAGTTGCCTCCTAAAAAAATTTTATTTCTTAAACAATAGGCTGTAGCAATCAAGCAAGTAACATTAAAGTATTTTTTGGTTATTTATTTAAAAAGCTTTACACTAACTAAGTAATTTCACTCACATAAAAACCAGTTACAATTATTTATAAATATCCTTGTTCCCAGTATCAATTTGCATCAACTGCTAAGTCCAGAATGTAACTTTTATTCGTCTAATTAATTCCAGAAGAAACGTTCGAGTCCATTTCAAAACCAGCTCAAATGTAATCATTTATTCAGCTAAATTACACAGCCCGTAAAATCCTTTCCGCATCAAATAAAATAAATAACTCTAGAAGTTTAGAAACTCTGAATTCTTTGTTATTAAACTCTGAGGCATGCTTATTTAACTGGTGTTCATATTAAATCATAAAAGTGTTTTCTATTCTGCACCGGATTAGATGACGGAAAGCGGAGCTGAGATTATAAACTTCCAGAGATTTACCTTTCTTTGTTATTTCCTGAAGTTACGGGAGGAATTTAGAGATTAAAGTTTTCTAATTTAATTTCATAGTGACTTGACTATATTTTTCAAGATTAGAGAAGCTGGAGCATAAATAATTTCTTTGCGTGAATATATCTTTAACGATTAATGGTGCATAGGGTTCTTATCCTTGCACTGGAAACACTCCTGATGCAAAAATTGAATCATTAGTTATTCACAATCTCCCTAAATTTTTGTCTGTTTAGTAAATGTGGGGATTAGTTAGATTTTTACAGGGCTTTTAAAATGGTTAGGCATTGTGGGAAGGTGGAAGTAACAACGAAAAGTAAGTACCGTTGATAATTTAGTTTGATAGATATTTAAAATTGCACAGAAAAATTTTCTCGCTGAAGCTTCAATAATATACCAGCTGATGTGTGCTTACTTCCTTTTACTCCAATTTAATGTCATTTTCTCATTATTGGCAATTTCGATGTGATTCAATAGTTTACTCTGTAAATATCACCAACACTGGCCAATTTAAAAGCAAATTTAAAAGCAAATTTAAAAAATAAAGAAAAATCGCCATAAGGTGTGCGACAAAACTTGGCGACCAAAAGATTTGCGATATATCGCCAAGTGCCCACCAAATTATAATACCAATTAAGTTTACTTCGAAATTAACCATGATACCCGACCCCAAAAAAGGGGCGAAAGACCCCTTTAGAAACACCCGAATGCAACCAAAAGGGGAGGTTCACAACTAGACCCTACTAGAAGTCTACGTACCAAATTTCAACTTTCTATGACATACTGTTCTTCGACATACATATGCACATCCGCACATACAGACGTCACGAGAAAACTCTTGTAATTAACTCAGGAATAGTCAAAATGGATATTTCGCGTGTCTATACGTACTTAGGCACTTATCCATGTGTGGTCGAGTCGAAAAAAACACTCAACATTTATTCAGGGGGTGAGCAAAATGGAAATTAAAGTCGATTTTTAAGTGAAAATTTATTCGCGAGTACAATACTTCCTTTTTTGTAAAAGAAAGTAAAAATTACAAGTTTTGCTACCAGAAACGGTCACAACCTTGAACCTAATGTTAATTTTTCAGAGTATGGAAGATATCATAGTGCAGTGTTTTCTTAATTTCTTTGATTAGTGGAATCCTTTTTAATGCTCACTTTTTTCGTGGAACCTTTGGTGTTTCAATAGTATTCTGTTTCGGAGACTGTCCAGGTTCTTACCTCAAAGAGACTACCTCATTAATACTGATGTCCTTTACCTACAAAAGTGTTAATGATTCACTTAAATTTACGTAAAAAACGTTTTTAAACCTTAAAATTTAAAATATTAAACTATCTCTTATTTTCCAACATTTTTTTTATTTATTTACAAATCAGAGTTTTTGATGTACAGTGTGTTCCTGCAAACAGAACTAGAGTCGCTGTATATATATATATATATATATATATATATAAATATATATATATATATATATATATATATATATATATATATATATATATATATATATTATATATATATATATATATATATATATATATATATATATATATATATAAAAATCTCGTGTCACGATGTTTGTTCGGGGTAAACTCCGAAACTACTGAACCGATTTTTATCAAATTTCATACGTATCTGTAATTTGGTCCAACTTAAAAGGTAGGATGGTTTTTTATAATTTTTAATTGCAAATAAAATGTTTATTATACATTAATAATGTGTATTGATGGTTGGTTCTGTAAATTCTTACTAGATGGCGCTGTAAGTTAATTCATCCTCAAAACTTTTATTCTTAAGTTAATTAAAAATTAAAGATGATACTATGTTACGGATATTGATGGTTAACAATAATATCGCCATAGAAAGGAGGAGTACAGAAGTCACACTTTTCAATCTAAATATCTAATTCTACAAATCAAGTTGAAATTGATAAGCAGCGTGTAAGTCCATACTCACCACTGCTTTTAAAAACGTATGAAACTCATATAAATCTCGAGTTTTTCAGTTAAGTGTAATCCATTAAATACTTCGTCAAATACGTTATTAAAGGTTGTTCTTAGGTAGCATTTGAAGTAAGAGATATGGACAAAAATTGCCGAAGAAACGCGATGAGTGGACATAAAAACTGCAACAAAGCTATCTGACTTCCCCATATACGAAAGAGACCCTTCTGTACAGCATCTTGCAGTACATCTTGAAAACGGTCAGCGAGTATATTTTCCGAAGATATTTTCTACGGAGAGCACTTGAACATCAAAAATGACCTTGATTTTTTTTTTTTTACTTTGTCAAAAACCTAATGTGTTTGGCCCAATTCTCAGAAATAAAATTATTTACCAATGTTCCACGCTATTCTACACGCACCGTAAACAAATCCGAAATGTCACTGATTATTTCCTTGGAACATGTTGGGATCCTCAACAATTTTATATAGAAATCAATTATCTGCTTCAAAAAGTTTCCTGAATTGCTACAAACGTCATGAATGCAGACTTCTCACTGTTGCGAAAAATATTTTAAATTTTCAGTTTAAATATTAACTGAGTGTATTTGTTAAGTGTATAGGCTGCAGTTCAATTACGTTCAGTCTACATTGACGAAACTCTCAATGAGAGTGAAAAGCAGGAATGTGTCAAGGTTTTGTATTACGCATACCAAGTTTTTATGCAAGTTTTTTCTGAAGGTTTCGGAATTCCTCACAAAGATTTCAGTTTAATTTTATGAACGTTTCTAACTTTTAGTGGGATACGCTCCTATTTTTTCCTAAGATATGCTACAGGCAGAAATTGGGCGTATTCGCTGCCCATTATTTTTCAGGACGTTTCTTAATTGTTTTTTACTGTGTTGAATAAAATCAAAAAAATCATGGAAGCCACGCAAACAAAGAACACAACATTTATCAATCTCAGGCATAATTAAAAATTAAAGCCAAGACATTGGGACCAAAACTCCATCCAAAACAAAACTGTGCATCCAAAACAAAGTGAATGTTGTTTTTGCATTAGTTTTCGTTAAACATTCCCTAAAAGACGGGAATATTTCGGACTGTTAATTGTCGAATGTTTGATACATATCACGATACATTTCGCGAATTGTAATTATTGGTAGCACACAATCATTAGGAGTTGCATTCGATTTCGAGTTGCTGATCGATTGTTCACCGACTTAGTTGACACTGATTTGCAACGAAAAAAAACAGTGCAATGACGCTATCTTAGCTACAATTATTGTGAATAATGAGCCATTACTGACATCTGAAAAGAAAATCATAATCATATTGTGCTGACCGTTGATGCTAAACAAGACTATACAGTTGTCGATGAAAACAAAGCCGTAAACATTCCAGCTGAATTTTTAAATTCTCTGGATATATCAGGAATGCCACTAGACGATTTTCGGTTGAAAATTCGTTCACCAGTTAATATTTTTCACAGTTAAAACATACCTAGGTTATGCAAAGGTACACGTTTCTTCATCAAAACTTCAACAATTTTGACCGAAAAGTTATAAGGAGAAATTTTTGCGTTGCCACATAAGCGATTAATAGCGTCATAATTTTTAAACATATTTGGAAGGCTTCAATTTTCGATTTGTTTAGCTTTTGAAAAGACATAAATAGATCTCAAGATCAAACAATGTCTACTTTCGGTTTGGACTTGAAACATACATCTTTCTCTCATGTTCAACTACAGGGTGTCCTGAAAAAGACTGTCTGTTTTCAATAATTCATAACAATAAAATGGTTAATGATAAAAAAAATAATTTTTGCAGAAAATTCATGTGGTGGGCTGTAAGTTTCGTCCCTTACGTTCCAAACATTAATTCAAGAAGTGTCTAATAGATGGCGCAGCAGATGTAAGACCTCTAATCAAGAAAGACAGAAAATTACAACATAGTTTTTCGAAAAATATTTTAAATAAATAAAATTTCGCAATAATATTTTCAAAATCTCTGCCACCGGCTGCAATCACGTGTCGCAATTGGAAGAAAAATTGGTGAATTTCAACAATTATTTTTTGACTTAGAGGCTTACTATCTGCTGCGCCATCTACTGAAAAACTTTTGAACTAAACTTTGAAGCTATGAGTGACAACACTTACGGCCCACCACATAACTTTTCTGAAAAAAAAATATTTTATTATAATTAACCATTCTCCTGTCATAAATTTTTGAAAACAGTCAGTCTTTTTCAGGACACCCTGTATCTATCGTCTACTCACGAGTTGGAAATTTGTCATACCTATTCGTGTTAGCAAAAGACATGTAAAGCAAGAATATTGTGCTCAACTTAATGCTTAGATAATTTTCAGTTTTCACATAATAGAAACAATAGATCGAAGTCAATGTTATTTACCTCATTTATAAAATTTAATTTTTATATGTTTTTAATTTAGTTAACGTATTTTGTAAAAAAGTTATTGAATACAAACTATAGATAAATTGAGATGAATACAATTTAGTGTACATTCTAAAAGTGTATATTGGTTTATGTTTAATTTCTACGTTCTGATATATTATAATCAGTTTCGATATTTACTATCACTTTTAAGTTATTTTGCTTTTTTTTTTTGGCCGAAGTCATACTTGCAAAATTTACTAAGCGCTTTAACCATTGAGAATTTAGTTAGTGCTTTCTAAATTCAATAATTACTTAATTCAGTCTAACAGGTACATTATCAATCTCATTTGTTTTAAAATTGGCTTGACTGTTTTAAGCTTTACTAAAAATATTTATTAGATTCTATCAAAATATTGAGTAAAAAAATATTTTAATCCAACTACTTCGCCACGGCAACGCGTGGCTGGGTCAGCTAGTATATATATATATATATATATATATATATATATATATATATTGGGTGAGTGCGAAAGTTCGTGCGGAGTCTGTGAAAGAAAGTCATACAGTGATTAGGCAAGCAAAACTCTTTATTCAATCAATGATATATTCTCCATCGTTGTCTATAATCTTCTTCCAACGTTCTGGCAGCATACGGATGCCCCGATCATAAAAACTGCGTGGTTTAGATTCGAAGAACGAAGACACGACGTTTTGTAAGGCATTCAAAGAGTCAAGTTTTTTTCCATTTAAATGATTTTGCAATGACCGGAATAAGTGATAATCCGATGGTGCGATATCAGGAGAATACGGTGGATGAGTTAGGACATCCCATTTCAGGCTGTTCAGTTTGCGTAGCGTCTGTCTTGAAAAGTGTGGTCTAGCGTTATCTTCATGAAAGATTATGCCTTTGCGATTTGACAAACTCGGACGTTTCTGTTTTATTTCTCGGTTCAGATTAGTTGATTGACGACAGTACTTGTTTGAATCAATCGTTTGGCCGGCGGGGAGAAACTCAAAATAAATTATACCCTTGCAATCCCACCAAGTACAGATCATCACCTTCATCGGCTGCAAACTGGCCTTTGCCAATGCGTCACCATTTTCACCTGCCTGTTTCCATGTGCGTTTGCGCTGAACGTTGATGTACAGGACCCATTTTTCATCGCCCGTCACCAATCGATCCAAAAACGGCTCGTTTTTGAGCCGCCCGGGTAAAGATACGGCAGCAAAAATTCGCTGGATTTTGTTGCTCTCGGTCAACAAATGGAGCACCCATATATCGAGCTTTAAATCGAATCCGATTTTTTTTAAACGCCGAAAAGCGGTTGATCGGTCAACGTTCAGTGCTGTAGCAACTTTCTCTGTTGAAATTCGCGGAGTAATCTAAGTTAAAGAACGCAAAACGTCGTCATCAATGCTGGAGGGTCGACCTGAGTGTGGCTCGTCTTCCAGCTTAAAGTCTCCGCAACGAAATTTGACAAACCATTTTTCCACAGTTCATTTAGCTGGTGCTTGATCTTAAAAACGTCTTGAATGTTTTTACGGCTGCTGCAACGTTTATTCCCTTCCGAAACTCGTAAAGCATAACATGCAGTAAATGCACTTTATCAACACTCATTTTAAAAGTAATCTTTCTCGAAGCAGTTTGTATCTGCACAAATTATTTTGATTGAAATGAAAGCTGCACACGTCACCTTTCCAACGATCTGACTTACGTAGATAGTGGTATTAATGACAACACGTTACGCCCGTTCTAACGCCATCTATTGCAACTCCGCACGAATTTTTGCACTCACCCAATATATATATATATATATATATATATATATATATATATATATATATATATATATATATATATATATATATATATATATAGGGACCTAAGACAGAACTAAATCATTTAGACCCTCGTGACCAGTACTCCTCCTTAAATTAGACATTACTCGTTAAATGCTTAAATTGTCCTTTCAACTGCTGCCACAGATAATATTCACCTTTCACTCCAGAATCCCCCGTTTCTGCCACTATTTGTGGGTTAACCAGTTGGATAGGACTCTGAAGACAGCTCTGATTTTTTGAACCAAAACAGGAACCGAGCAATCCCTGATCTAGCACCACCAGAGGTATCGTTTCACTTAGAGGACTTTGTGACCACGAGCATATTTAACGTCCCCAAGTCACCATTAATGAACACAATGGATCTTCGACCAGCAAAGACCGAACCCGGGACAAGTCCGATGTCTTACCGATCAGGTCACCACGGCCTTGTCATCGATACTGGGAGAGTGGCTGGTATCAAGGACAAAATATTTGAAATTGATGTCAAAAATCGTAATTTATGGCAATATTTGGTAATACTGTAGGAGAGGGATTGAGTGCGCTTTCCCGAAATTTGTTCAACATTGAAGTCACTTTTAAACTATTTTTGGCGATATTAAGGAGTCAATACCTTCTTCCGAAACTTTTTCAAAATTATAGATTTTGAAATCCAATTTTATGTTATCTTTGGAGACATTAGATAAAAAATAGACGTTTTGGGATTGATCTCGAAAAAATTTCCAAGTTAAAGGCATCGTTTCATGCTTTTTTTGATAGTCAAATTTTTTTATTATTTTAGGCGAGAAATAAAATTTTTCCCATAGTGGCTAATGCAGATGGATAATAATGCTTACGACCAAACGGCACGACCTTTAGGGTCACGGATTGTGACAAAATTCTAGATATAGGTCCATTCCCACTAGATATGAGCCGAGGTAAAGCGGTTTGACTGCATAGGCCCTAGTTTGGCTGCAATGAGGGTCCAAAGTTGCTAGTTTGGCCCCAGAAATGCAGTGGTGTTTCCATTGGAATTTTACTTCGACGTTATGTTCGATCTTCCAACATGTTTAGCATCTTTTTTCAGTAAAATGAGTGGAAGGGAAAACACCTAGTTAATTTATGTCATTATTTAAGTTACTTGAAAAGTCGAAATGATCTTGTATTTTTTTTTTTTTTTATGTGTCATGTGCAATAAATTAGAGCTTTTCCCCCTCTCCTATTTTTTGCTTATCGTTGTGGAACATGTATGATAGCCGACGATAAATATCCAGTCAATGTTTCAATTAGCAAACGATAAATACTTTTTACTAGCAGACGATTAATATAAAACGAAATAATTAGTTTTCTTTGCAAACGATAAATATCCTGTAACGACGTTATTTCGGCATTCAAAATATTCAAATTAAAAGTAGTATCCAATTTAAATTTGAGAAACACTTTTTAAAAACTAGTATTCAAAGTAATAAATTCCAAGGTAAGTGCATACAAATATTTCATACTGCACAACAATAACTGAAAAAATCCTGAAAGGAAACTCCATTGCATTTCTGGGCCCAAATTACCATCTTTGGACCCCCGTTGCAGCCGAACTAGGGCCTATGCAGTCAAACCGCGTTACCTGCGCTCATACCTAGTGGGAATGGACATATATCTAGAATTTTGTCCGAATCTGTGACCCTCAAGTTCGTGCCTTTTGGTAGTTAGATTAGATGCGAAAGTGACAGACAGTAAATGTATTTTTGAAAAGGCTTTGTTTTTGTCGTTGTTTTGAGTGACAAATTTGAAAAGTGTGAAAAGAAAATATAAAATCTCATGGAATGGGAGCTCCGTGGAACCCTGGGGTTCCGCGGAACACAATTTAAGAAAACGCTGTCATAGTGAATACAAGTCTGTCTTTACCATGTACATTGTTGTGTTACGCACATACGAGTACGTCAAATTCCTGGCACCCTCCTATCATCTAAAAGCTCATTCAATTTGTATGTTCTAGACAGTTTCGTAACCAAAGAACAGGTGCGAATTTTATTCGCGCTAAATCTTTATATGATAATGAGTGTTTTTTTTTAATGGAAAACAAATGTTTTATACTTTTATGCTACTTTTCTAACATTTGCAGCCCACTCTAATTTTAATCGAAGAAACTTAGCATACATAATTACATTAATTTTTATACCAGACATCATTTCAAAAAATCGGAAAACACGATAAATATATCTATTATATATTTTTTAAACTTCAGCAAAAGTTACGTTCTTCAACAACTGAAGAAGAATGCAGAAGTTACGAGAAATACATAAATAAATTCGTATAAATGATTTCCAGCCAAATAACTATCAAAGATCTTCCATACTTATGGAGCATAGATATATACAATCAATATGTGAGGCATTGTAAATACTTCCTGCGCAGAGTTTCGTTTATAATTATAAGACTAACTTTATGTTACAAATGAATCTAATATTTTTATGGAATATCTTAGCAGTTTTAAATAAACGCGGGAGTAAACCATGCAAGAGCTCTAACCAATCTAAGATAAGTTTTTTTTGCAATTCAAGTGCAAAGTTTCTTCTACTGTGCTTCGTTTTTCTAGGCAAAAATATTACACCATCTGAAGAATTTCCCACCGAGCACATTCAACATTATAAATCACAGAAGAGACGAAAGATATGTAGTTTTGTGAGGTATCGAGATTTTTTTCTGTAAATCTTTCTTTATAGAACAGCACCAGTGTTTTATTTTCAAGCCGTTTCTTTTGTAGTTATGTTTTCCCTGAAATCCACTCCCAGTTTAATTCTAAACACCAGTACATATTCCTGTAACGAAGTTCTGGATATTCTGTAGCATAGATTCTGCTGCTGTTACAATTCGAGAAATGAGAATTTTATTTTTCGAAACCATGTACTGAATTTATAAAATTTTTATTGTACAAAGATGCTCTAATTTTAATTTTAGCCCTCTTTTGGGGGGGAGGGAGTCTATTTATCAACCTTTCTCTAATTTGTTCATGATTTTCGCTATTTTGAACGAGTTTCCACCGCATTTTCATTTTTAATATTTTGATTATTTCCTCTCTTCATTGATAAAACTAATATTTGAGTAAAAATTGCCTTTTTGCCTCTACGTTGACTTTCCAAGTAGAATACTAAACCAAAATGCCTTTCTTTAATTCTATAGCCACGATGGGATACATTTTATTGTGATAGATAGTATGACAAAAATATGTACATTGGCTATTACATAAAAGCATAAGTATGCAATAACTTTTTTTCTGCTCAAGTGTATGCGAAAAGAAAAATGTTAACTCCATTAATTACTTTGTAAGTTACCATTGTTTTTTTTATGTTATTAATGTTATTAAAGTTAGTGTTTAAACTGCTTTTAGCTTTAGGGGAGGGGTGGCCTAAAGCGGGTAGGCCTTCGCTTGCCCCCCATGATGTGTAAGCGGCTAAGCGTACATGTGTCGTGTTTACATGAACACCACCGAGTTTTTATCAGTCTCAGTGAAGCAGCAGTGAAGCGGCATGTCGCGACCAGGCTTAAAATAAAAAAATGATACATTTCTAAAAAACAAAAAGATGAACTTATGATTAGTCGAAGACCAGCTTATTTTTTTATTGTCAATTACATTATTCTGACACCATCCATCTGCAAACTACGATAGTCATTTCGTTTGTTTCTTTTATAAATTTGAGGTTATAATTATTGAAATAAAAACGTGCCTTTGGGCAAAGCGGGTCGGGCAAAGCGGGTATAGAATTTAATGATATATTTATTGAAATTTCTTGACTCGTGTGCTGACTTAGATTTTCTATTTCAATAAAATAAATAAAAGTTTCAAAAATAATTTTTCACGATGGCGATTAATTAGTCTATTAGTTTAATCAGTTATTTCTTTATCTCTACATAGTATAAAATGAAGTCCCCAAAAAGCGTCTGTGTGTTTGAACTCGCAAAACTCGAAAACTACCCGGCCGATTGCGCTGAAATTTTCACAATTTGTTCCTTTTAGTCCTGAAAAGGTTTGCAAACCAATTCAAATGAAATTCGATGAAAAGTTCTTTTTTTTATTCCAATTTACGTCCAATTTTCACGTAAATTCTCAAATATTGGGGTGAAAAATTACTTGCACATATTAATATTACATATCGTTAGAAAGGGTAGAATTTTCCGCGTTCTACACAATTTGTTTCAATATTTAACTTTATTACGGCGGGAGTTATTTGCTTTTTTATCTCGATTTTTTTTAGGCTTAGCTGAAATTTAGGCACTACTTTCTTCACTAAATAAATCGATAAAAAGTGAAGGAATTGTCCCACAGCTTTCTTTTTGATGCCATTGCAAAAATCGACCTTTTTTTACTCCACATCTAACTCGACCTATGGTCGAAAAAATAAGCTTTTATCTCGAAAGGAAAAAAAGTTACAAGCTTTTTTAAATCAAGTTTAAGAAATCTCGATTCCATCCAAATTGTGAACCATTTCTTTCGCACTTTAATTCCTTAAACTTATTTTATTTTGTGTTTCCATGGTTACGCATTTTAAATCCATCTTTCTGGATTTAATTTCTTAAAAGTATTTTAATATCTGTCGTCATTGTTTGGAAGGGAAATCATGATGTTTTTTTTAAATTTATTTTTTACACCTGATTGTTGAATATACGTCACTTGACACAATTTTTATTTTCAAGGTGGACCGGGCAAAGCCGGGCAGGCGCAGCTAGTGTTTTATAAACAAATGTGTTGACTTTAAATTGGATAAGTACAACTGTTATATATATATATATATATATATATATATATATATATATATATATATATATATATATATATATATATATATAGCAAGTAGCTAGTCGACTATTTTAATCATTTATAGTTTCATATTTGATTGGCAAAGGTACTAAACCACAATTAGTTAAACTTACAAGGTTTTTCAAATGTTGGTAAAAATTAATAAAAAATAAATTTTAGGCTTAAAATAATACAAAAATCACTTTTTTTTTTTTTTTTTTGAAGTTTAAGAACTTTGCTAGAAAATAAATCCGAAACTGTTGCGATAAAAATCTGAAAACTACAATTTTCGAGCATGCTTCAAAACCCTACCCGCTTTGGGCCACCCTCCCCCTATCTTTTATAGTAATGTCGGTATAATGTAAACTATTAGCCAAAACATTTCTTCGATGATCTCACTTTAAATCGAATCCTCATATAAAAAACTGCCGATGATCGAGTAACCCGCGTGTTTCAACAATGAAACTCGCGCCACTGCATGATAATTTGATAAAATGTGTTTCGGTAATGTTTAACATGCAGGGAAAGGCTTTATTGTGACATGGCTGAACTCGATCCGGTAACTTAACTGTTTTACTGGTAAGATTGTGCCATTTCAGGGGAATGAAGAAACGAAAAAACGGTCACCTATAATCGCTATCTACTGGAGTTTAGGGTTCCTTCACTGGAGTTAGGGTTGAAATTTCAACTATCAAAAATATTACCAAACAGGCAATGGCTTCGTTCAAATGTAGAAGCGATTTTCCCCGTCATTCCTTGATAGGCGACTTTCTAGTCTTATATAATTAAAAACTGAGTGTATCTATCTATGTATATAACTATGTATCTATGTATGTATCTATGTAGAAGAAGAGAAGCCATTTTCACCGGTCATACCTTGACGGGCGTCTTTCTAGTTTCATAGATAATCATTCTGTTCATTATACCTGATGTTTTATTTTTATTAAAATATCATTAATTTCTTAAAATCCTTTTGAATTGTTGAACATAGAAGAAACAGTAGAATCTCGTTCATCCGGCTCCCTTTTATCCGGTCCCCGCTTATCCGAAACTCCAGTTTGACCGGATCAAATTTGTTGAATTTAAAATTCTCTTATTTACTTAAATAATAATTATAGGTTATGATAGCAAGACCTTAACTATAAATGCGCAAATAATCGATCTTTCTTTTGATTCAATGTACAACTCCTGCATAGGTCGTGCAGTTAATTATACTAATTTAACAATGTGGCGTGTTTGGATTGTCAGTCCAACACATCTGCAGCTGAATTATCTCTACTATAAAGCTGAAAGTCTCTCTCTGTCTGGGTCTCTGTCGGGATCTCTGTCAGGATTTCTGTCTGGATCTCTGTGACGTGCATAGTGCCTAGACCGTTCGGCCGATTTTCATGAAATTTGGCACAAAATTAGTTTGTAGCATGGTGGTTCGCACCTCGACGCGATTTTTGGAAGATTCGATTTTGTTCTTTTTCTATTCCAATTTTAATAACATTTTACCGAGCAAATTATCTCAACGTGGGACGATTAAATTATCAAATTGTCATAACGTGGAAACCGTAACATGGGCGAGCAAATGAACATAGCAAATTGGCGAGAAATTCATCACCTATTATTTGTAAATATACAGGCGAACCAAATGACCTTATAATTTTTTACTACAGACAAAGTCGTGCGGGTACCGCTAGTAAATAATAAAGTGTTTGCGAGGAGCAACCCTACGTAGTTTTGTTACAAACATCATTTTTAGATGCAGTGAAAGATATCTTATTATTTAAGAATGCGTTTCACTTATTCCTCATATTGCCCGGATTATCCAGTTATTCGATTATCCAGATTACTTTTGATTCCAATTAGTCCGGATAAATGATCTTATGTACTGAACTAAGAAATAGAAAAATGCCTTTCTGTTGGAAAGTAAAAGAAAAAATCTGAAGATAAATTGCACAAATTTGCAGGGAGCTGCAGCCACGTGTTTCAGAGTTACAAGAAATCCCTTTTTCAATGCGAAATAAATGAATTTGTCGATGAAGATACATACGACGCTTTTAGCTGATATATTTTTATCAAAAAGCTAATTTCTTTCGCACTGAAAAGAGACTCATTGCACCTACAAAACACGTGTGTACAGTTTCCTTCAAATGCCTGCCATTTAAAGTTGCGTCATTATCGTTTATAGAAGATACTATTTCAGCAGAAAATGGGACATTATTACTCAAAAATCATTATTAAACTTAAAATATCCGGAAAATTGTATGTACATTTTATTCTTTTTTCTCTGCTTGTCTTTTTCAAACGTATTGACTTACGCCGTAAACGAGCTGACAATGAAAACACCCCAAAAGAAAACGGAGCATTTTGTTCATCTAGCAAACCTGTCAATAACAAACGTGTCTGGTTTCAATGATAAATAATCAAAAGCAGCTGCGGGGAAAGATAAGCAACAAGGTTTTAGCGAAAAAGGTTAATAAATTTTTACCAGGGAACATTACCTAATTTAATAAGTTGCTTTTATCATGAAATTGCTAGAAAACTGGGGAAGGAAGGAGAGTAAACTATCATCTGTAATATATATATATATATATATATATATATATATATACATATATATATATATATATGTACATGCTCTTCTGTAAAAAAATGAAAAATAACGAAGTTTATTTTCTACATAAGGCCTTTAGCTGCTGGTTATAAAATATCGCAATTTACTAAGTGTTGTGAAATGAATTAAGCTGGGGATTTTTCAATGTTATATTAAATGTAAAACTTATATTTTTCAATAAATAAGATACATGTTTGATACAAGAAGTATGTTTGAGCAGTTTAGATTTACATCGATTTATCTCTTGAATCTGATGATTGGAACTCCAATGAACGATGGGTGAATTATTTCATTCGTTTAAATCCGGGGTGAGAAGAAAGATTTCTTTGCAATAACGTACTGAGTTTGTTATTGGCCAAATGCCAATAAAAAAAACTTCTCCGCTTTCCTTTCAAGTCATATCTCTTAAGGCCAGACGTCTTGTTAATAACGCCATACCAAATGGGAAACATACAAGTATCAAAACTAACAAACATAAGTATTTAAAGGTCGAATTTTCATAGAAATCGTTAGTAATGCAGTTAAAGGAAGGCTTCTTTTAGGCTCTTCATCTGTTGTTATTATAATCCAGTGTTACATGAAGTATCATCAGTCATTATAAGTTGACTCGTGTAAACGCAACTACATTTATTTTTGGAAATTGATGTTTAATAACACGAACTACAACACATAATATACATACTAGCTGTGTCGCCCGGGTTTGCGCGGTCTACCTCGAAAATAAAAGTTATGTCATGTGACGCATGTTCAACAATCAGGCTTGAACCAAAAAAAAAAAAAAAAACTAAAATTTTGCGGCAGATTGTGGGAAAAAACCAAAAAAGAAACATTTTAAATCCCCCGATTACAGAAAAAGCCTTAAAACAAAAACCAGAATTTTATTTAGTCATATTCGAGAAAAAAATGGCAACATATCTTTCTTTTCAATGATTTTCTTCACGCTACAAATTTTAATAAAAGCATTGTTACGGAAAATTGAGTTGAAGCAATGAATAATAACTTGAATAGAGAAAAGCCTTCGAAAATTAAGGATTTTATGTCGAAATCCAAGCATCATAATTAATAATTTTTAATTGATGTCTCCGCTAATTATTATCGGAGGATTATGTTAAATAGCCAAACATGAAGACGGGAAAATTACGAATCGATCGATACCTGGTTCGATGGTCAGTTCACTGGCGTTCGAGAGAAGTAACTCGGACTTACATACATACATACATAGGTACATATGCTCAGTTTTTAATTACAGTATAAGACTGACGCAAAGAAGTAGGAAAAGGCTGAAAAGGTTCTAGCTAAGGAATTCCGTTCCTGATTTTCTTTTGAGAAGCAGCGACGTGCGACGTCTGGAAGAGGAAATGGGGAATATACACAGACTCTAACAAAAACAGTTTATGCTTTTTTTTAAGGCAAAATGTATGTAAAAACATTTATTTTTTAATAAATTGGTGTATTTAATTGGTAACTGTTAACTTCAAATAAATTTCGATGTACACCGTGGCCAAACTCGTACATAGCCACACAAACTTGAGCCTGTCATTTTAATGGCTAAACATAGCTATGTACTTTATGTCAATGAATACCATGCGTCATGGCATTATGGACTGGTTTAATTCAATATCTACCAGATTTCTGTTAGGCCTGGTTCAGCTAACTGATTTTCTACTTAAAATTTAACTTTTGCGACGCTTCAGTATACTCACTGAGTGGCCGACAGAGTGGTGAGGCGGTTGAACACTATCCTTTACGTGAAAAGACGCAGGCTCGAACCTGGCTTCAGTCAGTAGATTTTGAAGGTGCAGAAAATTGACAGCGCCCATGTCGTATGATTATGTATGATCGTATAGTTATGCATGTCACATGTAAAAGATCCTTCAAGAACATGTTGGGCTTGGAGTGCTGTTGGAAAAATAAGTTCCTAGTGCAGTTTCGTACTGAATGAAGCGCAAGTGCCTCCATTTGGTGGTGAAACTGGGCGTCAAAACTCTCGCGTTAATGTCATATACTGATAGTACATCTGCTACATACGGATGCTATATGGATAGAACGGATGCTATATGGGGGGATCGCACTAAGTCAGCAAAGGGAAGAGCCTCTGACGCAACAATATAAGAAAGGTATCAATTTATTCGAAAAAATCTCTTAGGAAAAATTTTAAACATAGTAACCACTTTAACTCAAAGTAGCCAGTACTAGGCTAATGGCTAGAACATCGGACATGCGATCAAAGAATCACGGGCTCGATTCTCAAGGCCATAGTCACTGAGTACATGCGGTGAAAGTCATGTGTTTCGGTTGCTTACCAGTTTACCATATATACAAGAGGTAGGAGAACACTTCCTTTCCCTTCTTCTTTATAATCAAATTGAAAATGACTGGTGACGCCATCTCTCGATAGTTAAGCCAGTTTTCTTAGACATTTGTTGGTGCAATGAGGGCCTATCAATTTGATGTCCTTATACAAACGATCATCACTTTCGTTGCATTGAAGAAGTTAATGTCTAAACAGCTTTTAAAATTCCCAAGACTTGTATAAAAAATAAAAAAAAATATTTATTAAGTAAATTTTGAGTTGACTAAAAAATGATTTTGAAATGATTATGGGACAAATTTTATAATATAAGACATCGATATACAGGATTATCATAAAAGAATATCTCGGTTTTAAAAATGCATATTTCATAAATTCTTACACTTAACACTATAAATGATACATGATTTTAAAGATAAACTCACAAATGTGTGTGCGCGCCTTTCGTAACACGACACACATCTAACATACATTTTGGAGTGTTTCACTGTCAATTTTTCATAATGTTACCCATATGCGATTTTTCAGTTCTTCCAATGTTGTAGGCAGCAGTGGTGTATGTCTTTAACGAAACCCCATTAAAAAAATCACATGGGTTTCGGTTTGGGGATTCGACTGGCCAATGCATAAACCATAAATCATCATCACCTGCACGGCCAATTCATCGTTACGGAACGTCAGTGGCGCAGCGACGGAGCGGTTAGGGGGTATACCCTCCCCCCAAAGATCTTGGTTTTAACATTGTTACCAATCTAAATACACACTTAAATTACACGTGCTTTAATACTCATGTAAGGACTGTTGTGACCAAAAACCCCCCTCATGAAGGGATTTCTGGCTGCGCTAATGCGGAACGTGCACTTTTAAGTAGTTATCTTTACTAATAATAAAGCAGAAAGTCTCTCTGTCCGGAGGATGTCTGGATGTCTGGATGTCTGTAGGATGTCCGTAGGATGTCTGTGACGCGCACAGCGCTTAAACCGTTCGGCCGATTTTCATGAAATTTGGCACAAAGTTAGTATGTAGCATGGGGGTGTGCACCTCGAAGCGATTTTTCGAAAATTCGATGTGGTTCTTTTTTTATTCCAATTTTAAGAAAAAAAGTATCATAAATTACGAAATTATCGTAACGTGGAACCGTCCCATGGGCACAAGCCAATTGGCGAGATACGAAATTATCATAACGTGGAACCGTAATGTCGGTACAAGCCAACTGGCGAGAAAATTCACTATACATTATTTGTAAATATACAGGCGAACCAAAAGACCTTTTGATTTTTCTATTGCGGGCGAAGCCGTGCGGGTATCACTAGTGTACAATGAAAAGAAAAAAAACTTGTTGGAAAGTTTATCTTTATTTTTATGCATCACTTACAGTAGTAAGTGCAATACGAGTAGTTTATGAAATATTCATTTTTAAAACCGAGATATTTTTGTATGCTAACCAGGGTTGCCAGGTTTTAGAACAGTAAATACGGGACAGGCTTCTAAGTGTTTAAGGGGGGTGGGGTTGGGGATTTGGGAGATATTTTTTTAAGGTTGAGGGCAATTACTGGATATGGTGTATTTTTAAGGGGTGCTTTCCGACGTAGAATGTTTCTTTATGAAAAATTTGAGAAATTCAATCGTATCAAAGCATTAAACTTTACAAAATGTCGCCGATCAAAGCAGAAAAATCGTTTTCATTGTGATTGCCGACGCATGCACAGGGGTAGATTTCCAACATTAGTCAATGAGCAAAGAGGAAGTAATCATTGGCCTGCCGCCCATGCCAAAACAAAAACCAAATTGAAACGAAAATAATTTTTGCGTTTGCTGCCACATGATTTTCTTTTTGCTCTTTTTTTTTTTTTTTTTCATTTTTTGCTTTACTAGATTTTTTCCCTTAAAATAATGCCTCATTTTGTAAAATATTGTAATAAGCTAGAATACGGAACTTTAGCCGTCCCGTATGGAAGTTCCCCGGGACGCGGGACAATTTTTCAAAATACGGGACTGTCCCTTGAAATCCGGGACGTCTGGCAACCCTGATGCTAACCCTGTATATTAAACCCTTCACGTAATAGCTTAACAATGCAGCTTACTTCCTATAGATGTATTTCCTGCGTTAACTAAATGAGACATTGTTTTCAAAGTATGTTTCTGCTGTCACGTGTAGGGGAGACTGGGGATACTTAATCCCCACTTTAGTTTTTCATTTTTTTTCTCTGTTGCAAATTATCAGTTTTAAGTAAGTGAACAAAGGTATTTTTTCCTCTATCTGAGAATATTTTTTTAGTTGAAATTAAACAGATAGTTTAGGTAAAATATTTTTTTTTTTTTTCAAAAATTTCATAAAGGGATCGTGTATCCCCAACTTGATCCCACGGAGAAAATACATAGACTTACAGTAAAAATAGTTAATACCGATTATTAAAAGAAGAACTATTATTTTTTTTTATTTCTTTGTAGCCCTGTTGAGGTCAACATTTAACATAAACTTCCTATTTACATATATTTTTTTACTTTTTTTTATTCAAGCACAACATTCAAACTTTTTAACCTGTGCGGTTTATGGTTGAGTCAGTCATAGTAATATTAATCTAAACGACCTTGAAACATCCCCACAATGTTCTACTGATGTCAAGAGAAACAACCTTATATGCACAGTGCGCTAAAGAAATTTTGCGAGTAGCGCTAGATCTTTAACTTCAGTGGCGTCATCTGATTTATCGCGCATGCGTAGTGCCCATAACCTATCAACTGAAACACCGACACGTTTCTAACGCATTTATTCAGTATATCAAGCGTTATGAATGTTATTTCAAAATGTTTACGTTAAACTAAAAATTTATTACAACCAGAATTCCCCACATTCGTCTTAAAAAACGGAAGCCTTTGTTTTTGCTTAATGATAATGTACTCAATCAACTGGAGCAACGATTTGTGCCAAAAGATGAAAAGTGTGTAGTCTAAATTCCCGATTTAGCACCCTGTAACATCTCCATACTTTCTTACATCAAAATTAAATAATGAGTATGTAACTTAAATAGCATTGTAAATATACACAGAACGCTTTGACACGTGGATTTTTAATAGCAAAAATTGTCAATTAGAGAGACAACTGTTGCTATATTCAACATAATTTACAACCTATTTTATAAAATTAGCTTTTGTAACATAGATTAAAATTAATTCTTATTTTTACAATATTTTTATCAAGAAGAGAAAATGCTACTTTATTTTGCAAATTTTTCTTTCTAATCATTTACTAAATCTTGAATAATGGACTCCACTTAACATTTTATAGCTTATCTTGCATACGCTTATTTTTAAAGGGAGGCTTTATTTAATGTTATCCCATAATAATGATCAAATGTATTGATTTTACCGAGTTATTTCCCATATCTTCCTTTCTTCCTCCACTTCCCATATCTGCGCAACTAAAATGGTTTTGAAATTTAATATGACCGTCTACCGAACAATCACGTTCTAAATTTTAATAATTGCAAATTCAAAGTTCCAAAAGCTTTCTGATATTTACTTATTGGATGGGGAAGTATTTTCTTGTCTTCGAAGCTTAAGCTTTATATGTGACTTCGTGTATTTTTGGAATTTAATCTTCGGAAATATTGGAATCGAAAATATAATTACGTTTTCTATAATGAGTTTGAATGTCATTCTGAAATCTGAAAGTTAAAATAAGCTTGTTAAACGGTTGAGTTTTCGTGTAATCATTGTATGTAAAGAAGCGTTTCGTTTTGCTTTATGAAAAACTGCTATAAAAAATAAATAAAAATAAAAAAATAATAATAATAACGTTTTGGTTATAATCACAAAAGATATAATACTGTCTGGCTCGTAAAGTGGATATAAAATCCAGGTTTCTTATTTTAGGTGCAACAAGAGTTTCTATGAAACCTTTGAGATTTTTAGTTGAAATGAGTTTCATGCTTAGTGGCAATTCAATACATGCATTATGTGTCTTACTATTATTGAATTTGTATTACGAGATTTGCCACGCCATTTTATAATTTTCTCAATACGTTTTCATGAATATTTCCCTTTTGGATAAAAAATTATGAAATATAGCAAAGAAACAATGTGTTTTTGACATTTTTTTGATGAATTTTAAATAACGGTATTAATACCTATTGTTACAAATTCTATAAATAGTAATTATTTTTGTGATTAATTTGTTGTAATCTAGCTAAATTTGGCGTTTATTAAATTATCTTACATCTATAATTATCTTAGTATCGTAACCCGTAAATAATTTCTTGTAATGAATATACAACCCCCTGACATTCGACTGAAGTATACGGTCCCCCTATTTTTCATTGATAAGATTTGTGAATGAATAAAAGGAAAATGGAAGGAAACTTCGGTAATCTTGTGGAATATTTGAGAGATCTCTTTCGATGTCTATAAATAGCCGTGCCGCATGATAAAAAGTTAGTCTCGATTGAGAATTTACTGAGAGTTTATTAGCTCTGTTGATTGCGAGGCATTTCGCTGTGTTGTTTTGCGCATTTGGATGTAAATACACGTGGCATCGTTGAGTATACGGTGTTAATTGATATTTGCCTAATTGCTATTGTGAATTTAGCAGTTGTTAACGATCTCTCCTGTACATAGTGTAAATAAATCTGCTGTGTTTTCTCAAGAACTGTGTCGTCCTTTCAAGAAAGTTTGAAGCTGCACCGGAACCTTTAACACTATATTTTGGTATCATGCTTTAAAAAAATACCGAATACCAATATTGCATTTTTGTTCTGGTAATGCAATTATTAGTTGTTTTTATTGCAGCTTACTTTTAAAGCATAGTAAAATTATAATATTTAACTAATATCTGCCCCATAAGGTAAAATGAAATGATTTAATGAGAAGGATGCATGTTAAGCTCAACTTTTGACCATTTTACCCCATCATCCAAATCTATTTTGGTCTTTTAATTAGCACTTTTTTTGAATCCGTGAGAAGAAAACTCCCGATTTTCAGCTTAGTGCTAATTTACTTTACTTGTCTTAAGATCTTAAGAGTTTTTCGCTGTCTTAAGCACCCAATGAAGCACTTTTAATCATTACGAAAGCTGGTGGAAATGCCTAAGAAGTAAGAATAAATCTCCAGTAAACAGTATAATTATCTAAAACGCTTAAATAAACTGATTAAATTTAAACAAAGTTTTTAACTAAATCTTAACATACTAGAAAATCCCCTGTCAAAGTATGAAAGGGTGAAAATTTCTTCTACATTTGGACGAAGCAATTGCTTGTTTGGTGATCGTTTGATAGTTGAAATTTTAACTTTAACTGAAGGAGCGTTATACCATTCAAAAGGTTAAACCATCCTGCAATATCAATCTTAACCATAAAAAAATTTCCGAAAGTGGTGCTTTGGAAAATATCTTGATTTACAGTGAATGTATTCGAATGCAATGGTTCGTAAAATTTAAAAGAAAGTGTAAACTGAAAATCAATAACCTCTTCTGAAATAAATTCTTGTATCGGACATATATCCATACCTTTTTTTTTTAATCCATTTGAAGTATAATAATAAAATGCTTTTTCACTTTTACCGATTGAAATGATGTTATCACTTTGTATGAATAACGAAATGTTTTTCTCAATATGTTTCATATTTTACGTTTATATAGAATCGGCTCTTCTGAATAATTCTCCAAAAAAGGATCCTAAATCATATTAATCTCCAATAGCTTCATTTTTTAGGGTTTCACAAACTCATTTATTTTATTCCAATCCAGTATAAATCGAGCTGATGTGTGCATCACATGACTTCCTTTTACTCCAATTCAATGTCATTTCCCCATAATTGGCAATTTTAATGTGATCCAATAGTTTACTCTTTAAATATCACCAACAGTGGCCAATTTGACACCAAGTTTTTAAAAAAATCGCCAAATTTGACGACAATACTTGGCGACCAAAACACTGGCGATATATCGCCAAGTGTCCGACAAATTATAACACCAATTGAGTTTACTTCGAAATTAACAATGGTGTCCGCCCCAAAAGAGGCAAAAGACCCGTTTAGAACCATCCGAATGCAACCAAAAGGGGAGATGCTCAACTAGAACCCACTAGGAGTCTACGTACCAAATTTCAACTTTCTAGGACATACCGTTCTTGCGTTATGCGACATACATACACGCATACACACATACATACGTACATACAGACGTCACGAGGAACCTCGTTGTAATTAACTCGGGAAACGTCAAAATGGATATTTCGGGCGACTATACGTTCTTAGGTACATGTTTACGTGTGTTGGGGGCGAAAAAAAAAACTCAACATTCATTTGGGGGTGAGCAAAATGGAAATTAAGGCCGATTTTTGAGTGAAATTTTTTTCGCGAATACAATACTTCCTTTTTTGTAAAAGGAAGTAAAAAAACAGCATCTATTACTTGATTTTCTAACCGTTGAGTGAATTTGGAGAACTTAACGCAAAACCTTCGAAATTCAACTTTATATTATCGTAAATATTACAATTCTCCATTAGCGTTAGTGCTCAAATGAAGGCAGCAAATACACTTTTGTCAAATTAAACTAATCAACGACATCATTTTCTTTTGTTCATGCCAAACAAAAAGCATCACATGATATAGGAGACTACGGCTAATAGTTACAACCTTAGAGCAGAATTAAAATGGAGGCCGCAAGCCCAATCATTGGCTTAGCAAAAGCTGACCCAAGAACCCCAAGTCACGTGAATCAACAACGACGAATGGTTGGAACATTTTGCGTGAAACAAGCGAAAGAAACCTGATTGCTTTCAATGCTTTGCTTTAAAATCTATCACATGACTTGGGGTCTTGGTTTCATGAATGAAAGTCTTCACTCTCTCCATTTTATCTCTTCTCAATGGTTACAACGGGTGATTTGTAACATTCAAACATAAAATGAACAACTTAGGGAGATTGCTTTTCTCATACTAGATGAAAACTTTTTTTTTTTGGTTAAATGTGTAACTATAATCACGCGTGACTAATCTTCTGCAATTATCACAAAACTTTCTGAACCACGTAAAAGCCTACGCTTCAGTTAAGTAATTATACATTTAAAAGTTCGGAAAACAACTTTATCGTACATATAGCAGGGAGTAAGATGGTGGCATATAAGGCAAGTTGTTACTGTTGGACTGGGATAAGTTGGTGTAGCAGGTCACAGAAAATTAGCATTTCTGAAAGCTGCTGAAAGCGATGTAAGTTGAAACATACGACAAATGCTTTTTTAGCAGATTCAATAACAAAAAAATCCTTTTACATTTTAATTGGGAAACAACAAACACTAAACTTTAACTTACTTATAAAAAAGACAGCTCATAGCAGTCGATAAAAATTACAAACTGATGACGAATGTGTGTCATATATGTAAAGATATCAGATTTTTTTATTACTGGTTAGTACATTTAATGCAGTAATTTTTAGTCAGAAAATGTAACAACATACCCCATTGTGGGGTAAGTTGTTACAAACTAGATAAATGTTCAAATACTTTCACAGATCGAATGAACATTTTAAAATCCCTTTAAATTATGTGTAGTAAAGGAATGTGAGGCAAAGTGAATTCTTTAAGATAACTTACCTTTTTCAAAATGATTATTTTTGACAGTTATTTTGTACATTCAAAAGAAAGTAGAATTTTTTTTTCGTGGGGCAAAGTGAAAAACGAAATATTTTTTAATAAAATATTTTTTGACAGATAATTAAAAATATTTTTTATCAAATTGAATGAGTAGTTAAAATATTAATTGAGTAAATGAAGCAATGGGGGGAAATAAAAAAAATAATGTGTAAATAACCGGAATAATATATGAGAAATAATATATGAGTAAATAAAATGGTTAATCAATAAGAGAATATGTGAATAAATGAATGATTAAGAGAAATTTTAAAATTAAGGAATGTAAATGAATTTATTAGTAAACGAATTCATAAGTGATTTAATGAATAAATGAATCAGTAAACAAAATGAACTATTTCGATTTGCCACTTGACTAATTGGACAAAACATTTATGTGACTACAATAAGCTTATTGATATCAATTAAATAAATACTGCACTGAATATTAGTAGGTCACAATAAGAATTAAAAATGTCAATAGCGAGAACTTTATCATGTAATGAAACAAAAACAATTTTTGACTTACTACGAAACATTGCAATATAAGTATCAACTTTTGAAAATGTTTTGTATTATAATAAGAGTAGATCTTCAGAGATAAGTTTTTCCATGCTGGAGTAGTTTACATTCGTTAATATGTAGTTAAAATATTACCGGACAGGTAATGCTAAAAACTGAGTAAGAGATATATCAGAATAAGCTGTAAATTTCAGAAATCAGTTAGTTTACTATGTAATATAATTTTTCATACTTTTGAGAAGGTTTCACTGATATTCAGGAAAATTTATGCATATCTTTCAAAACTACAAATTTTATTTGAAGATTTTTGGATCATGACACGCATAGTTTTTCATCAAAGCTTACGAAACTTTCAGAAAACTGCCAGCAAATAAGAGAAGCATAATACTAAAATTTGAAATTAAAATGTTTAAAATTTGATAAAATATAGACATTTAAAGCAATTACTTTTCCACTGTGCATGCGCTAAAGATAGCAATTTTAAACTTTCATAATCTAAAACCCAACTAACTTCTTCAACTCATAAAAAATTCCAGTTCAATATCCTAAAAATTCAGAAAGTTATCAGCGATCCAATGAGCCAAATTTCAATAATTCTTTTGTAGGTAACGAACCGTGAATGGTCGTTCGCAAGTTTGTAACATTTGCTTGCAATCATTCAGTGTGATTCATGATAAAAACAGCTTATTTGAAAACGATCCCTCGCGAATCGTAGCCTATCCAAGAGTTATTCAAATTCGACTCATTAGTTTGCTGATAACTTTCTAAATTTTCAGATATTGAACTGCAACTATTTTACGCGTTGAGCAATCTAGTTGGGTATTAGATGATGAAAGTGATAAATTGCTATCTTTCGCGCATGGACATTATAAATTAATTGTTTTCACTCTGTCCATAAATGTATCAAATTTTCTGTGCATTTTAATTTCAAATTTTAGTATTACGCTTCTCTTGTATGCTGTCAAGATTTCTGAAAGTTTCGTAAGCTTTGATGAAAAACTTTGCGTGTTATGAGCCAAAAACCTTCAAATAAAAATCGTAGTTTTGAAAGCAATGCTTATATCTTCGTGAGCATCAGTGATACCTTTTCAAAAGAATGAAAATTATACTGCATAGTGATCTAACTAGTTTCTGTAATTTACAGCTTATTCTGAGTCATTTACGATGAATGATAACCAAAAAACATTTTTTGTTTTCCTCAATTTGTTACTGACACCCAAAACGCAAGAGTGATACAATTTTTATGGGAAATTGACAGCTAGAGCATATCTTTTATGTGACAAAAGTTACAAAGCAATTGGTCTTTTATTTCTTGAGAAATCCTTAAAAATGTGAGTTTTTGAAAGTGTCCCAATACTTTTGGACAGCTAGTGTATGTATCTATGTTCGAGTTACTTCTCCCTAACTCCAGTAAACTGACCATCGAACCAGGTATCGGTGGATTCATAATTTTCTCGTCTTCATGTTTGGCTAATTAACATAATCTTCGATAATACTTAGTAGAGATATCAATTAAAAACTATTAATTATGATACTGAGATTTCGACTTTAAATCCCTGTTTTTCGAAATCTTTCCTCCATTCAAATTAATATTCAGTGCCTCATCTCAACTTTCCGTAACAATGATTTTATTAAAATTTATAGCGTGAAGCCATTGAAACGAAAGATTTGTTGCCATTTTTTCTCGAATATGAAGAAATAAAATTCTGGCTTTTGTTTTAAAGGCTTTTTCTGTAACAGGGAGATTTAAAAAGTTTACTTTTTGGTCATTTTCTGCAATCTGCCGCAAAATTTTACTGTTTTTTTTTTTTTTGGTTCAAACCTGATTGTTAAACACGCGTCACTTGACATAACTTTTATTATCGTGGTAGACCGTACAAAACCGGGCGACACAGCTAGTAATAACTTTAAAGTGCGTTTCATACAAATACACGCTGTTTTTATTTCTAGAAAGGCATTGTAGAGTTTTGTAACTAGCCCCGATCTCCTCCAATTATATTCATCTTGCTAACTCTAGTAGAGAAAATTAATTTTACTTACAGATCATTTTTTTACCCAAATATAAGCTTTTGTTTGGCTTGTTCGGTAAAACCTTCGAAAACTCCTGTTCTAAAGAAGATATAAAATCAGAATATATAAATACAATTTTTTACAGTATAAAAGGTTATTAAAAACGAAGTTCTCCATACAAAAATAAAGCACTGCAACTTTTTGATGATTACGAGAAGTTTTGATCTCAGACCAAATAAATCCATTGAATAACTTCCACACATCTTACTTTTTGTGGAGTAAATTGCGTTCTGTGAGGATACTTTGTGCACCATAAAGTTTTATATGTTTATTTTCTAGCGAATTTATTATCCACTTAGCCTCACTCGGGAATAGTTTCAAAACACACTTTTGAAACTTCAGCATATCACAGATCTTAAATCGATCGTAAAGATGGCCTGTACTTTAACTACAGTTTTCATAATGGTTATATATGCTAAAAACGTGCCATAAATGTATTTGTCTTAATTTTCATTTGAATTCTCTTAAATGCTAATAAAAGTGCATTCGTACCGTAAATTAAGTACAATAACTTTAACGGCGTGGAAATAAAAGGAAAATATGACCTTGAGTTTGCCTTTCGTTCTTTTTCTTTTGCTTTAATTTGAAAAAAAAAGTTGCTTGTAAAGTACTAAAGAAAAATAAAGTGATTTTTGCACTTGAATATCGTTCAAGAAAATTAAATAACAGAAGAAAATACAAAGTTCATAAAGCACAAATCTGTACCACAGAGCTAGAAAAGCGTAACTCGCACTATGATAATTTTACAGGAGAGAGGAAAACCTTTTTCTGGAGCATGCAAGAGATGAGACGCGCGTTCTTTTAACCCTGGTAAAAAATTTAAAGGATTTTTTTTTTTTTGGAATTTCGTTTACATTGTTCGATGCGAAGTAGGCGTCTACATACATTGCACTAATAAACGGAAAATCGCAATTTTTGGACTTGCTTCAGTCTGGTTCTGAGAAACAAAATAACAATAGATTGCAAACACGTGATTAAGGTTTCTTGGTACCCCTTTTTTACTTCCTTTTACAAAAAAGGAAGTATTGTATTCGCGAAAAAAAATTTCACCCAAAAATTGGCCTTAATTTCCATTTTGCTCACCCACAAATGAATGTTGAGATTTTTTCAACCAGACCACACGTGGATAAGTGCCTAGGAACGTACAAACACCCGAAATATCCATTTTGTGATCCCCGAGTTAATTATAACGAGTTTTCTCGGGACGTCTGTATGTACGTATGTATGTACGTATGTATGTGCGTATGTGTGTATGTATGTCGCATAACTCAAGAACGGAATGTCCTAGAAAGTTGAAATTTGGTACATAGAGTCCTAGTGGGGTCTAGTTGTGCACCTTGTTACTTTCTTCTATATCTAATATATAGAAGAAAGTATTGGATTCGTGCAAATTTTCGAATTTCGAATTTTGACGGATTCGAACGTTTTGAGGTGTGCTGAGTTCATTTCGACTATTTTTGGAAAATGTCTGTCTGTCTGTGTGTGTGTGTGTATGTATGTATGTGTGTGTGTATGTATGTATGTGTGTGTGTATGTATGTGTGTCACGTCTGTGTGTGACCAGTTTTTTGTGGCCGCTCTACAGCAAAAACTACCGCATGAAATCGAACGAAATTTGGTACACATATGTGCCCGTATGTGAACTTGTGCCCATTAGTTTTTGGCGCGAATTCCTCCAAGGGGGGTGGAGCAATGGGACGTTTTTTGAGTTACGCGTGCTTGCTATTCCTCAGGAAGTAACTGGCGGAATCAAACAAAATTTGGTCCATATGTTGCCATTAACAGGAGCAGGTGCTGATTTAATTTTGGTGTCAATAACTCAAAGGGGGGTTGAGCTATAGAACGTTTTTTGTCGTCAATTGTGACTGCTGTATCTCAAGAAATAACGAACGGAATCAAACAAAAATTTTTTGACAAGTAGCCCTTAGTGGGTATAAGAGCTGATTTTATTTTGGTGTCAACAGCTAAAAAGGGGGTAGCGCAATCGCCCGTTCTTTTTTTCCATTGTGAGTGCCCTATCTCAAGAAGTAATGCTACGTTCTGGTTGAAATTTGGAATATATGTGAATCCATACGTAAACAGGCTTTGGTTCAATTTTGACTCCAATCGCTCCAAACGGTGTTGATTTTTTTTTTTTTTTTTTTTTTGCGAATAAAAATAGTTTTATCAATGCAACAATAAGAAAGATAAATCGTAATAGATTGTCGTCTGCGTATTTCTCGTGATTTTAATTGTATGGAAATGATCGGAAATATTATCTCAATGATTTAAAATTTTTAACTGTTGCCACTAATGTTTGTTAATAAATAAAATATTTGTAATTAATTCAAGTAAGGCTTTTAAAGTAACTTTCAATTTTCGCTCTTTGTTTTGTTTTTACAATAATTCAGACATTGGGAGGGTCGTCAAGTTTTTGCATGTGTAATTTTGTTTCTGTTAGGAATATTGCTTCCTCGTCAAGCATGGGGAGGGATCAGAAAAAGGAAAAATATAGAAGAAAGTTTTGTTATGGCCACAACATACTAGTTTTTTGGTTGCATTCGTATGCTCCAAAGGGGGTCTTTTGCCCCTTTTGGGGGGAAATCATTGTTAATTGCGATGTAAACTCAAGTGGTGTTATAATGTGGCGGACACTTGGCGATATATCGCCAGTCTTTTGGTTGATAAGTTTTATTGCCAACTTGGCGACAAATTTGGCGATTTCTTTTTTTTTTTAATTTGGTTTCAATTTGGCTATTGTTGGTGCTATTTAGAGAGTAAACAATTGAATCACATTAAAATTGCCAATAATGGGGAAATTATTTTAAATTGGAGTAAAAGGAAGTCATGTGATGCACGCATAAGCTCGTTTTATCCAAATATAAGTTTTTATTTGGCTTGTTTGGTAAAACTTTGGTAAAACGAAAACTCCTGTTCTCAAGAAGAAATAAAATCAGAATATATAAATACTATTTTTTACAGTATAAAAGGTTATTAAAAACGAAGTTCTCCATACCAAAATAAAGCACTGCAACTTTTTGATGATTACGAGAAGTTTTGATCTCAGACCAAATAAATCCATTGAATAACTTCCACACATTTTACTTTTTGTGGAGTAAATTGCGTTTTGTGAGGATACTTTGTGCACCATAAAGTTTTATATGTTTATTTTCTAACGAATTTATTATCCACTTAGCCTCACTCGGGAAAAGTTTCAAAACACACTTTTGAAACTTCAGCATATCACAGATCTTAAATCGATCGTAAAAATGGCCTGTACTTTAACTGCAGTTCTTATAATGGTTATATATGCTAAAAACGTGCCATAAATGTATTTATCTTAATTTCCATTTGAATTTCTTAAATGATAATAAAATTGCATTCGTACCGTGAAGTAAATACAATATTTTTAACTGCATGGAAATAAAAGTAAAATATGACCTTGAGTTTGCTTTTTACTTCCTTTTACAAAAAAGAAAGTATTGCATTCGCAAAAAAAAATCTTCACTCAAAAATCGACCTTAATTTCCATTTTGCTCACCCCCGAATAAATGTACCGAATAATGAGTTTTTTTTTTTTTTTTTTTTTTTTTCGACTCGACCACACGTGGATAAGTGCCTAAGAATGTACAGACAAGCGAAATATCCATTTTGACGATTCCCGAGTTAATTACAACAAGTTTTCTCGTGACGTCTGTATGTACGTATGTATGTATGTATGTGCGATGTGCGGATGTATGTCGCATAACTCAAGAACTCAAGCCCTAGAAAGTTGAAATTTAATACGTACACTCCTAGTGGAACTCTCTAATTGTGCACCTCCCCTTTTGGTTGCATTCGGCTGTTTCTAAAGGGGTCTTTTGCCCCTTTTTGGGGGGAAATCATTGTTAATTTCGATGTAAACTCAAGTGGTGTTATAATTTGGCGGACAGTAGCGATATATTGCCAGTCTTTTGGTCGCCAAGTTTTGTCGCCAATTTGGCGATTTTTTTTATTTATTTTTTTTACCTAGTTTCAATTTGGCCACTGTTGGTGATATTTAGAGAGTAAACTATTGAATCACATTAAAATTGCCAATAATGGGAAAATGACACTAAATTGGAGTAAAAGGAAGTCATGTGATGCACACATCAGCTGGTTTTACTTTAATTTGGGAAAATGAAATCGCCTGTAAAGAATAGTAAACTCCCAATTAATCGACGATAGGAATATCCATGTTTCGGATTATCTGTGAGTCTTTCCACAGTTTTTTTATCGGTGATAAATTGCAACTAACCAATTTTTTTGTAAAAAAAAAATAACGATATGTATTAATATAATATTCAATGCTTTTTAAACTTATTACTGGGATATTGTTCGTTGTTCGATCTTACACATTTGTTTTACATTCAATGTTATCTTTTTTAGCTATAATGCAAAAGTATGTAAGTGTTGTTCATACTTTTTATGACAAGTATCGTTTCTTATCTATTATTCGGATTATCCGGTATTTTCGCTTATCCGTGGTTACCGTGCCATCATATCCCGCGTATAATCGGGAGTGTACCGTACTAAAAGCTTATAAAGTGATTTTATGCTCTAAAATATCGTTCAAGGATAATAAATAACAGTACGACATACAAGGTTCATGAAGCACAAATTAACAACACATTGTAGACACGAGATTAGGGTTACAAGGTATCTATTTTTTAGAACAAAACGTGTGAGCTTTCGGATGTAAAAGCATTTGAGAAAAGATATTATTCAAGTAGTTGCATCAGCAGTGTACAAAAGTCATATTCATGATCAAAGTGATTTTATTTAAAACTAGTAGTACCCGCACGGCTTTGCCCGTAGTAGAAAAATTAAAAGGTCTTTTGGCTCGCCTGTATATTTACAAATAATGTATGGTGAATTTCTAGCCAATTGGCTTGCCATGTTACGGTTCCACGTTATGATAACTTGGTAATTTGCTCGTCCATCTTATGATAATTTTGATCTGGAAAATGTTCTTAAAATTGGAATAGAAAAAGAAAAAATAGAATTTTTGAAAAATCGCTTCGAGGTCCACACATCCATGCTACAAACTAACTTTGTGCCAAATTTCATAAAAATCGACCGAACGGTCTAGATTATATGCGCGTCACAGACATCCAGACAGATATCTAGACATATATCCAGACAGAAAGACTTTCAGCTTTATTATTAGTAAAGAAGGTTTTTCAAGTGTAAAATAGTAACTTGTAGATTTTTAGATAAATTTCTTTTTTGAGCAATCAACTGCAAATTTATATTTATCGCCAATTACTGGTCATGACCAAGATTTTTGAGACTGTTTTATTCTTCTTAAAGCCAGAAATTGAATACAATTTTCTGAAGTTAGAACCTAATTTAATATTAAAAAAATTCCGAAATGTAAAAAAAATGCATAACTTTTTCAGAAATATTTTTATTACTTATAATTGTTTCATCACGGTTTCAAGTAAAGACGGTGAATCAGTTGAGACATGCACCTATTCTTTCCAAGAGGAAAGTAGTTTAATTAAACATTACAAAAGACTCATCCCGTCGTTGGTCTGATGAAACATCAATCTAAGATGATTTGCCTCCACGAATAAATCAAACTATGCTCGGAAACACAACTTTATAATTTTCGCGAAAACATAACTGTTGTCAAAACTGTGCAGCAACAATGGATGAAGACAGTAATTGATGAGTGGAATTGTTAATGTTTTGCGCAAATAACTAATTCCTTTAATCATGTTTGCTCCCTATAATTACTCTAGCCTGTGGATCAAAAGCTTAAGCAGTTTTAATCTGTTTGACATTTTAAATTAATCGACTGTCTCTCTAATTGCATGCCGTCTCACCGCCAGACTTTTCTAATTTCTTAAAGAAGAATACTGAGTTAATAATAATGTTTTCTTATAAGTTTAATTATTATATTAATCATTTTGGTTTCTGCGACTTTTTTTTTCAAAATACTTTAAGCACTTAAGTATTAAACATATTTCTAACAACGCTAAGTTCTAAGAAGCTTTATGCGATGATTTTTAAATGTCTATGAACTAATTCTTCAGCATTTTAAAGTATGACACTTTTTTGTTTTTGCTATTTAAAGCTTTTCAATGCCTGACTTAACCCCTTCAGACCTGGTGTCCGGTATACCGGACACACACTTTAAACAGCTGCTAACCATTTAATAATTGATTTAATTAGTTGGTTTTTTTGTAATTGACTCTTTGAATTCTACTTATTATGATCTGAGAAATAATTTTTCGTTTTGTGATTGACAACACTGACATATAAGGATTGAGAGATAGAGAGTGGCTCATTTTTCCAACCATGGATTTTCATTTGAAAAGCGAGGTTTTTTTCCTGATTTTTTTTAAAAATATATAATCTTTAATTAATCGTTTCAAACGCTTATATTATGTTTTATAATCGTTTATAGAACATTTTATAATGAAGTTTGTTCGGTATTTTATCGTTTTTGTGTATGAAATATTGATTTCAAAAATATAAGTCCGGAATATTGGACGTGCCATAACTCTTTTAATTTTTCTCCTACAAACTCAAAATTTTGTCTATAAGATACCCTTTACCATAGTACACTGTGTACAAAATATCAACATTTATGGTCTAATATTTCATAATTCCGACTGAAGGTGTTAAATAGCAGATTTTTTTTAAATACTAAATCCTTTTTCGTAATGCACTCAAAAGGACAAGATAACTTTTTTGGTGTAGAAAGGACAATTTAAATATTCCCGTAGTTTTCAATTGTTCCAAGAAAATGACACAACAAACAAAGAAAAGTGCGGCTCTAGTCGTTTCAAATCAAACTGTCCCTATAAGAAAAATATGCATCTTTCAACACTCAAATTTATGACTGAAAGCTAGATAATGATAAAAAATTGTCTATATGATTTGAGCCACACTTTTCTTCGTTTGTGGTGTCATTATCTTAGAACAATTGAAAACTACAGGAATACTAAAATTTCCTTTGTCCTTTCTGGCCCACAAATGTTATATTGTCCTTTTGACAGCATTATGAAATGTGCTTAGTATTTTTTAAAAAAATTTGTTGTTTTATTCTTTTAAGTGTAAATGTTTTTTTAAGAAGTAGTATTACCATCACGAAACTTCACCGTATTTTTTCATAAAAATGCTCAAACTAAAACAAAAAAACTTATATATGTGCCTAAAATTTTAAGCGATTGGCACTAAAAATAATCCTTGTTCCCTCTCTAGGATTTATTTGTGTGCTAAGTTTATTACAACCATTTATGTATTGAAGGTTTCCCAAAATGTTTCATGTTCCAAGCATACAAGTTACTCGTGATGAAGATCCTATGTGTTTTTACTTAGCCCCGTTATCTATTATTGGCATAGATAAGGACAAAAATTCTAAGAGAGCAAATGATAGTAAATACTTTTCATGAAATGGTTGCTTTGCTGTTAACTCCCTTTGACTAAAGCATAATATCTAAGCTTTAAAGTGTTTCTTTTACCTTCGGTCATTCCCTTTTTACTTCCTTTTACAAAAAAAGGAAGTATTGTATTCGCGAAAAAAATTTCACTCAAAAATCGACCTTAATTTCCTTTTTGCTCACCCCCGAATGAATGTTCAGTTTTTCTTCCGACCCGACCACACGTGCATACATACCTAAGAAGGTATAGACAAGCAAAATATCCATTTTGACGATTGCCGAGTTAATTACAACGAGTTTTCTCTCGACATCTGTATGTAAGCATGTATGTATGCATCTGCGTATGCATGTCGCATCACTCAAGAACGGTATGTCCTAGGAAGTTGAAATTTGGTATGTAGACTTTTAGTGAGGTCTAATTGTGCACCTCCCCTTTTGGTTGCATTCGGATGTTTCTAAGAGGATCTTTTTCCCCTTTTTGGGGGAAAATCATTGTTAATTTCGATGTAAACTCAAGTGGTGTTATAATTTGGCGGACACTTGGCAATATATCGCCAATCTTTTGGTCGCCCAGTTTTTTTTTTTTTTTTGCCTACTTAGCGACAAATTTGGCTGATTATTTTTTTTCCCGGCTTCAATTTGGCCATTGTTGTTCATAGTTAGAGAGTAAACTATTGAATTACATTAAAATTACCAATAATTTGAAAATGACATTAAATTGGAGTAAAAGGAAGTCATGTGATACACACATCAGCTCGTTTTTAAGGTTGTTCTGTCTCCAGGTCAGGTTTTATAGTGAGGCGTTAATTTCGGCATTCGTGGAGTCTGCATCAGAATACGAAATGATCTCGAAAAAAAATTGTAAAGATCTCTTCTTGAAAAAAGAATCTAAATACTCCTTCGCTAACGCTTTTTAATTTACGGTTTCTGCCTCTCTCTCTTTTTCCCTTCATCCTCTTGTCTTTTCGTTATTATTATTATGCTTGCCTTTACTTTTTCCCCTTTCGATTTTTTCATTTTGATATGTCACCTTTCCTGAATTTGTTTTTTCTTATTGTTCCTTTTTAGCCTACTTTCCCAATAAAAGTCAGAAAAAGAAGAAAAAAGCATGAAAGAAGGGTTAATGCATCTTAAAAATATCCCGAAAAACAAAAAAAAGTCAAAAATAAATAAAATAATTAAATAAATATCGAAAAATTAAAAATTGGAAAGTAGGGTATTGAGATGGGGAAAAATGTCTGTCGGTCTGTCTGTCTGTCTGTCTGTCGGTCTGTCTGTCTGTCGGTCTGTCTGTCGGTCTGTCTGTCTGTCCCCCCCTAATAACTTTTGAATGAATAGTCCGATTCGAACAAACTTTTTTTTGTTCGAAAGATCTCGGCGAGGACACCTCATTCCCGTATTTCGCTTTTTGGTTTGAACTATTTTTTGTTCAATTTTGAACAGTTCAAAAAAACTTAACATTAGCTCCTACGGGGAAATTCAAGGCAATTCCGAACTGTGAGGCGAATTGGCTTCAAACAAACTTTGTAGGAAAAAGCTTTTGATGAAAAACTTGTATATAAAATATCTTTTTGATTTGAACAATTTTCTGTTCAATTTTGAACAGTTCAAATCCCTTAACATTAGCGCCTACGGGGAAACTGAAAGTCAATGTAGATTCCGTACTTGAAGGCGGATTTACTTCAAACAAATTTTGTTGGAAATAGTTCTTGACGCCGAACTCCAGACTCCGACTCCGAGAATTTAGGGGCACCTGAATCCGAATCCGACTCCTGTGCCCGACAATTAATCGGACTCCGACTCCCCGACTTCGACTATGACTTTCTAGCTTTGGCAAAAAATTATACACGGACAAATGACTGACTCCGTTTCTTGGATATTAGACTCCGACTCCTTCATCCCAAAATTGGATTGACTCCGACTCCGACGTTATGGTTTTAACTGTGAAATAATTATTGTTGATGTGATTTGTTTTTATTTTAACGCTAAAGTTTTTATTTAGGTATTCAGTTTTCGGTGAATAAACTCGAAGTCATTTATGTTTCTACATAAAGATACGCGCAGACGATTTTTTTTTTTTTTTTTGACAATAAAAAGTATTTCTTTACGTTGACATTTTATTGTTTTTATTTATCTTGATAAGTGCATTAATTCATTTAAAAAATTATTTTTGGCAACAGGGGAAAAAGAAACGATTTTTTTTTGATAGGATGTATTTATTTTAATGAGCTTATTAATTTTTATTATTTTTTTTTCGTTTTGAAAGCTGTTGAAGAATTTTTTTAAATGGAAAAAAGTGTATTAGCTGCCTTGTTTAAAAGTTGCTGCTATTTTATTTGTTCGTTTTGTTTTTTTTCTTTTTTTTACGCATCTAATTTTTTTAGATGAGTGAGGAATATTTTATTCCTAGAAAGTAGCTTAAAATATTGGAAAAATATGCTTGAAACAATTTGCGATTTTAGCTATTTTGAGAACATTGATCAGGTACTAGAAAGTAGTATGGGTATACGGGAAAGTAGGCTCGTCTAGTTCTAGACAGAACTTCTTGTTTGAATACCTTTTGCAGTCCTTTTACCAGCTCTTTTTGCAGTTAATACTTATCCTTCCTGCTTTTGGCCTCTTTTTAAATTCCTTAATTGGGGTTTGTGCAATCTTACTTGTGATCTTATAAGTTTTCATGCGTGTAAAATTACTTGAGCTTTCCCACGTTCTCGCAATTTTTACCAATCTGTAAAAATAATAATAAAGCAATTAGTTCTATCTACTCGCAGGTAACAGACACACTTAAAATACACAAAGAAGAAATAAACAAAAGTAGAATGAAAAAAAAAAAAAACATCAAGGGCTTAGTTATAATCAGGTTTTTCATTTGCCACAATAATTTTTGAGGGCAGTAGTAACTGTGAGTCAATGTACGCCGAATATATATTTCGAAGATTTTGTAGCCTTTAAGAATGGTTTGAATATTCAAATATTTTTTTTATCTAGCATTTATTTAGAGGCTCCTGCATCAAATTACGCACATAGACTTAGCAGGGCCTGATTACTGAATAGGTCATCTAGGCCTTGGCCTAGGGACCCCAATATTTAGGGGCCCCAAATGTCTGAAACTACTTTAGTCTATGGCTTAAATTGTTTTAGCCAGTGGTTAAAGTTATAAAGTTTGAATGCAGGGGGCCCGAAGAAATAATTTAGCCTAGAGTCCCTCGATATATTAATCGGTCCCTTAGACTTAGATAGAAATAAAATAAAATAAATTCATTCAAGTTATTTAAAAATGGCGCAGATAACAACTGCCGTGTGGTCGTAACTAAACTACTTCAACCTATAACATTTAAATTACTCTAGTAAAGATCTTCATCCAAATTTTTAATAATGAAAATCGCACCAAGTACGTTTTCCTTGAAGAGCAAAATGTTGTGAATTCCTCATCGGTGTAGGCCATCTTTTAGTCGTCGGTTTAGTGATAGAGATAAATGTACCCTTGTGTCAGAAAAATTTCATCCAAACTTTTTTTGAGCCTCTTTATTCCACAAATATCCCATTTTCAAAAATTTTTCAAAGTTGATTGAAGCTCAACACAGAATAATCACTATTTATTTTTTGGTGTATTTATTTTGCTATCATTTTTTAAGCGATCATTTTATTTCGCCCCATTACGTGTAATTCTATATTTTGCAATTATATTTTCGTTCTTGTTAGCAGCAACAATAACTGTATAGAGCAGCAACAACAACAAAAAAAATTAATTTGAATTTTGACATCTGGAATTCAAATTATGTTTTTCGCAATCACGAGTGTGTGTGTGTATGTAGCCGTGTGTGTTTGTGTCTGTGTGGAGGTATGAGTGTGTGGGTAGTTGTGTCTATGAGTGTTTGTGGTAGGGGGGTATGTGTATGTGTGTGTAGGCATATGTGTTTGTGTCTGTGTGCAGGCATGAGTGTGTGGGTAGTTGTGTGTAGGTGTGTGTATGTGTAGGTATCTGTATGTATGCGTGTGTGTGTATGAGTTTGTGTATGTGTGTAGGTGCATGTATGTGTGTGTATGTGTTTGTGTATGTGTGTAGGTGTATGTATGTGTGTGTATGTGTTTGTTTGTACGTGCGTGTATGTATGCGTGTAAGTGTAGGATATTGACGCAACCTAGAGATGACTTTCGCTAGAGAAGCAGCATCGTGAGGAGCCGGTCGACGGTGATGCTGCAGAGGTTGCTGGCGGGAAAATAAAATCTTATCACATCTAAATAGTCAAATGAAAGCAATAAGCAATCGTGATTGCTCAAAAAAATCTGCCAAATTTTACTGTATATGTGTGTGCGCGCGTTTTTTTTTTTTTTTTTCCTTGTTAGTTATTAGTACCCAAGGACCCAAGGGGTTTGCCAAATTCTTTCGTAGTTTGGAAGGGGTTTGCAAGGGGGGGAAAAGTTGGGAACCGCTGGTTTAGAGAATGCTGATAATGACAGTTATATACCGTGACCTGTTTACCAAAGTTGCCTTTTAACAAACGAATACTTAACCCGTGCACATCAACAAAAAATAATAATAATAAAAGCAGAAATTCGTCGACCAAACTGCATTGAAATAAAGTTAAAGGTACCATACAGCTTTTCATGGTATTCTTTAAAGCTTACAGTCTAGGGTAAAATAATATTTTCGAACGCAATATAAAAATTTCATAACTTGCTAAGACTGCGCAAACGACATTGTAAAAAATAACCTATTCAATATTCACAAAGCGCAAGCTTATATGTAAATTTTTTCTATTTTCAAAAAACTTTTTTTGTAACCCCCACGTGTTTCGTGCTATTAAAAATAGCTGATTACCAAAATACTGCTTCTTATAAATGGCTAAATAACTTTCTGAAGGGATTTTTTTTTCAATAATCTAAATTTTATTACATCACCTCCCTTCCCTTCTCTAAACTCTTAATTAAATTTTCTTTTATATTTTGACTCCGGTAAAAAAAATAATATACCAATATAACTTAAAAGATATCTTCATTAAAGATGCAATTTTACAATTTGCCACTATCCCTTTTATTGACAGAATTTTAGTTTTATTTGTGAGAAAAAAATAGCAATGTCTGCTAATTTTTGTGTATAATGCAAATTACTGATTTTAGAATCTGTGCATTTTGTTATTTTAATTAGATCATAGAAGCAAATTACATTTCATAAACATAATCCAGAACAAAAAAAGATGGTGGATTTAAGTACAAAAAAGTTGATTTCAATGAAAGTCTCTCTTTCTCTCTCTCTCTCTCTCTTTGAGGGGACCCAGACCCCTGGGGCATATTTTGAAACAAAATCATTAAAAAGTTTAGAAATTTTAAATATTTTGCACTGATTCACCATCTATTTAATAAGCAAAATCGTAACATAATTTTTTTTTTTAATTTTAATAAAATGTATTTCTTTTTTAAAAATAAGGTTGCTTTAAACCGCTAAACTCATAATATTCTTGGTTAATTTTCAATTTTTTTTTCAAAAAAAAATCACAATCAAGGTTTTAATTTTTATTTGGCGATTTAAAAAATATTAATCCAATAAAAAAATAGAAAATATTTGGAGAAAAAAATCGAAAAATTTGAAAATGCTTTTTTTTTAAATCACATTTTTTGCCAGCAACGTTGTGCTTTTTTTTTTTCTTAAATTTTCCGAAGAAAAATTAAAGTAAAATGTTTGAAAAAGATATGCTGCAAATTTCATTACTTTATCTTTATCATTTCTAGACTTATAAGAATTGAAATGCAAAAAATCGGGATTGCATCATGGAAAAAAAAGCGTTTAAAAAGTTAAATATAATATTAGTTAAATGCATGCAACAAAAATAATCACATCTTTCGTTCTAATTAAGATAGAAACAAGATTCAAACGTCCTTTTAAGTAGAAGTAGTAGAAAGTTTTTTAAAATAATTTTTAAAAAATGCAATTTTGACTATTTTTGTGCTCCGGACCCCCTTAAACAAAAAAAAAGAAGAAACCTCTCCACCACATATTGTTTCTCACTGGTAATGAACAGAGCAAACACTTATTTAAACGCAAATTACTACTTTTATAATCCTAAATCTATAATTAGTCTTTTTGTTGCAAAAACTTCTGCTTTTATTTAACATAGTACATTTGATGGAGTACAAAAAATCGTTATGATGATGTTATTCAGACATGTTTATTTCTTTTAACTTTGCTTAATAATTATTTTGACCCTTAATTTCATATTTATCACTAATTAAATTAGTATTTATCACGTAATTTGGTTTGAAAAATGTTTTCCATAATTTTACATGAATATTTTTTAGTACGTCTTTTATTTTCCAAACTTGCAAACAATTTTTAATAACACATTTATTATTATTACCAAACTGTTGGCTGAACTTCTATCTTTAACTCAAAGTACATTATAAAAGTATACTGGCATGCTTGTTATTCAAAGCTCTAAAGCAGAAAGCTTAACTTAACGTAAAACTTTTCTACATCTGTAGATCCTTCTCCACAAGCTAATTAATCTTCTGCCTTAAGCTTCTGAAGTTCTAAAGGCTTAAAGTTTCTGAAACATTTCCTAATGACTATAATACTTAGAGCATCTTGAGTATGAACACAAAAATCTCAAATAAAATAAGTTATTCGTTTAAGATGTCAATTTTTTACAAACAAAAAAAAAAAATTTTTATTCCAAGCGCTACTCCCGATCTGGAATTAAGGTAAGAGATTTAAAAATTAGATAACAAGAATTGAAAAATGTATTATCATCACAAGTTTTAGTATCACAAGGAACTCTTGTGTCTATGGTTAATAAATATGATGAATAGAATGAATGAAAGCATAGAAATTCACTCAAGGTATAACACCAAATAAAATTTGATTTATTAATGGACTGAACGAATAGAATACAAGAATTCGAAAACGAACACAGCAACTTAAAAAAAAATTCACACACTCGGAATGAAAAAAAATAACACAACACCACACAAATATGATAGAAAGCGAATGAAAGTCAAAGTATTTTAACATTTGCCACTACGATTTAGAGAAATTATGCAGATTGAATTACGAATAAAAACACGTAGGAAAAGAATTTAGCTTTTCATAAAAGAGAATTTCATTTGACTTAGAGGTAATTTTATTCACATAAAAATAAATAATAAGCATGAAATGGAGCAGCGCCATTTTTTTCATGTTGGTTTGTTATTTTCGCTGTATCAAACAACAATAAAAGCACAGAACTTTGGGATGTAATTTTAAACCAGGTAGGTGGCAATGTTTTATGTTTAAACATTGCGATGTGAATGGAGTAGCAAATGTGTGTGCCATTTTTTATAAAAGCTTTTACAATGGGTCACTGTTAACCCTGAATTTGATTTTTTTCAGAGGTGAAAGGAATCTCAATGACCGAATGGAACTCCGAATTTCACAAAAAGATAAAATACAAGCATGCACATAAATATATATCTAATGGGAAGAAGCATTACGCATCACTTTAAAAATGTTTTTATTGCGATAATGTCTCCAAGTTTGCCGAATAGTCAAACAAAATTTGTTTAATAAAGAATTTTGGGAGGTCGCAATGACACGCCGTGACTTCTCATAGAAGCTGCTCTGCAGCGTCAAGAACAGAAGAAGTTTCATCACAGGTCAAACTTTGCGCACGTTTGGTGTTTACCAGCGTAATTTTTAGAGTTGTCCTCAGATACCAGCTTCAACATCCAAGATATAATCAGGAATCTTTCCAAAACCTTCTGTAGGCAACATTTTCGTTTTAGCTCTTGTGTTAAACTTTTAAGACTTGTTTTCTCATCAGCAATTTATTCGTCCACGATTTTGCTGCAGTAACGTCTAACGTTAAATGACTTGCTCGAACATTTAAATTGTAACAAAAAATAACAATAATGTCCAAAGAAACTAAAGTTCAATAACAATCACGTGTCTGATATAGTATTCTCTTTTTTGGTTAGAACATGACATGATACTTCTGGTGCGAAGTTCTCCCACTTGTCCAGAAGAAAACCCTTGACTAATACACGTTTCTCCCTTTTGGTCAGAACAGGACATAATGCGTCTGATATGAAGCTCTCTCATTTGGCACGAAGACATCCCTTGAGTGATACGAGATTCTCCCTTTTGCTCAGAACAAAACATAATACGACAAATACGAAGTTCTCCCATTTGAGCAGAAAACACCCCTTGACTAATACGAGATTCTCCATTTTGGTCAAAACAAGACATGATGCGACTGATATGAAGTTCTCCTACCTGGGCCAGAAGACATCCCTTGACTGATACAAGGTGATCCTTTTGGTCAGAATAAGACATTACGTCTGGTGTAACTTATATTTTGGCTGCATAACATAGCTTAAATAATGCAAGATTTCGACTTTTGGGGAGAAAAATACAGCATGTATCTGATTCGAAACTATCCCTTTTAGCCAGTAAAAAAGTCATCAAATACCTAATGGGAGTTTTCATTTGAACCAAATGATATCTCTTAACTGATACCAGGCTTTCAGTTTTATCTAAAATAAGACTTTACGCATCTAATACGATGTTCTTTTCTTTTTTCCAAAACAAGACACCACGTGCTTAGAAAAACAATACCAATTCTTCGTTTTTGATTGAAATACATTATGTAACTGATAGAAGGTGTTAACGTCTGGCTACAAAAGGCGTCATGTCTCTTGATGTTTTTACACAAAGGTTTAAACAATCTCTTACTATTCCGAAATACGAATATACTACAATATATTTTGAAAGTTTAGTACGTCACTGCTATAGGCTGTTACATTTCGTTTCCGCGCCAAATTCACACGACCTACAAAATGTAGTTTATCGGTTTACATTTTTTTTTGTTTCCATAATAATTCAGACGTTCAAGTTGATCGTTTTGTGACGACTTTCGTCAAAGTTCCTCATCAATCATTCTAAATCGAGTGTGGGCGAAATTTGACCAATTGCGTTTCATCCCCCTCTCTCTGTCTTTAAATTACGAATCAATAGAAATGTCAAGTCTTCTTGGAAGCATAATAACTGATATATTTCCTTTTTATTTTATTTTTTAATTTTAGGTTTTTACACTTAAAATTGTATTTTGATTGCTTTAGAAATTGTAAGCTTTTTTTGTTCCCTTGGTAGGAAATTTTGATACGAATTACACTTAGAAAAAAAACATTTTATTTTTTAAACAAAACAAAATCGAATGTTTAAAAAAATTTCTGTGAGATGCACACCCAAACTATCCTAATAAATGTCATGAAATTTCCTGACACTATAAGAAGGAAAAAAGGAATACGAGCTAAAAATATAAAACATGTATTTCTTTAACAAAATGGCAACCCGTGATTACAAAAATGCACCAATAGTATATTAAAAGAAAGAAGAACCGTATAAAAAGAGTAAAAATACAATGGAAGAATGGAAAATTCGGAAACAAACCGCTCCTTTCTGTTCTAAAATACAATATGCCATAAAAATGAGTAAAATGGTTAAAAAAAAAGAACGGCAGACACGAAAAACAAAAGAAAACAACTTTTCCTAACTGTCTTTGTTTTTAAGAGGTTAATTACGGAGTTCTAGTTGACTTGGAATGTTCGACACAATTTCGTCATTCGTTTTTCAAAAAAAAAAACTAGTTCTTTCTATTAGAAAGATTATTTGAATAGTGCGGTGGGTTGTTCGCCCTGAATTTGAAAGGTAATAAAAATACTGCTTAAGAATTACATAGTTAAAATAAATTTTAACGAGTAATTATGAATAATTATAGTTAATGAATAACGATTTAACTTTTTTTTTTTTTTTTTTGCGTACATTTTGTGTTCCATGCAGTTCTCATAAAACAGTTTTAAAAAAATTTTCATCATCTGTAAATCGTATAAATAAAACTTAGCAACTTCCTCAAGCTGGTCCTATTTATATTCCTAAATTAATTTCTACGTAGGAAATATCATCAGAATTTGACTGCTTTTAAAATCTGCAAGTCAAATGCTACCGCCGTGTTTTGAAAAGGGCCTTTTCCAGAACGCTGAATTTAAAGAAAAGGCTCGACAGTGCAGCGGAATAAATCTTCTCACATATTCATCAAATCTCCTTCCTCGTGACCTTAGCACCAAAGAATATGCATGAAAAGTTTCGCAGATTTTTATCAATGCATCGCTTGTTGAATTAATGGTGCATAACTACCACAATATTAGCTCAAAAATGATGGTAGGGAGATGTGGGGATAAATGAAATAGTTAAGTCAAATTTCTCAAAAACCTGATTTGGAAATTACAGTACATAAAGAATGACCCTTATATTTCATATTAAAATATATAAACAGTTATTAAATTTTATTATTCATTTGCCGAGCAGGGTTTTCCGTTTCAACATTAATTCAACGCCCTTACCATGCTGTATGTTAATCTTAAGTCTTCGTACTGAAAGATATTGAGTTGGTGGAAATATGAACTTCTCATTTTTTTTATTAAAATCATTTTTATTCCATTTTGAAGGGGGTTAAAATATGAACAATAGAGCCTACGACAAAACTTCAAACTTTAGGTTGGATTTTTTTTTTTTTATCCTTAAGGAAAAAAAACTTTTGATGTTATAATGCATAGAAAATATATTTTCATGTTTTGGTGAATTCATCAGATCGTTTTAACATTTCAAAAGCATTAGGTCCTATAAATAAGTTTAAAGCAAAAATAAATTCTGAACTAAAAGGCGGAGTTTGGGAAAATTGTATTGGCAAAGATTTTGATGTAAAATATAAATATACAAAAGGTTTTTCTTTTTTTTTTTTTTTTTTTTTTGAAATTTTTTCAAACAGCTCAAAAAAAACATTAACCATAAATGAACTGGCCTATGTGTATGATTATTAGTTTTTAACTGCAATGTTTGATGATTCAACGCCAGATAAGGCACTTTGATTGTCTAATAAAGGGAAGGATAAGGTAAAACAATTTTCGATGCTTATTTCTGGGCAATTTTACCGTCCTTTTTCCTCTCTGTCGACTCGGTGAAACGCACATTGGTAATTTTTCTTTTCATTATGCCCGTCCTTACCAGACTATTGGACCCTTGCCTAACCACGTGAATCGCAGATTGAAGCTTTTACATTAGTTGATGAAGGTTTCTACCTGTGGTATATGGCTGCCTGGCTGATGTTTAAAAAGCTTGCTATGAAAACAGACTTTAACCTTATGCAATATATCGATAGCGGGGTTCTGAAATCCAGAAACTGTAGTTTCTTATCTGTTATGGACTCCTCAGTCTGGTTTAGTCACCCTCGTTGTAGCTGAGACTACCTTCAAACTGATGGTTAAAACTAATTTAGCACTCCAGCTAGAGTCTGCAAGAAAGGCTATGGGGCAACTTGTAAACTGAAGGTAAAAGCTTAGGTACCAAGTAACAAGTTACCACCCCTTAGGGCTTGTAGTTAGCGGATCTTATTCGTTAAATTGTTGAAGGTAAAATTGTACCATTTCTCCGCTTCTTTTGTGGCGTTTTTGTGCGTCATTTTATGGCGAGTATTCACTTTAGAAAAAAAAAACAGTAAGTCTATAAAAACATTATATTAATATTAGCTATTTACAAACTGAGGACATTCGTGTAGTTCAGACCGCTTTTATTCCGTCTTCCGTTTATTTTCCTTTCTACTCCTCGGTTCCCTTCATTTCAAAAAAAGTGAAAGGAAAAGTTGAAAAGTCCAAGGCTAAGCTCGATACATGGACGATCAGCTGCGTCATCGCTCAAGCAGAATTACATGCAATATACCGACAGCCGTTACTAGATGTCATAAAAGAGCTGTCGGTACGTTGCATGGACTTCTGCCTACAGGATGATAGCTCACTGCTTGGTACGGCTTTTAATGCTATTATATTACCGAACAACAAATACCACATAATTGCTAATCTCTTTATAGTAAATAAAAGTAAGGTTTCTTAGAAATTCGGGAAGGAAGTCTGTGGCGGACTTGCGTCCAGGAGACCCCATAGCACCTACAGCCTTGAAATTTTGTACAAAATTACTTCGAGGTCCGGGGGTGTGAACCTGGGGTTTTATTTTTGAAAATTCGAATTAGTTTTTTTTTTTTTTAAAGCTCAAAAATCGCGTAAAGAAAATATTAATGCCTATTAAAGGGGTGAAAAATTACTTGCGTATATTAATATTCTATATCGTTGGAAAGGGTAGAATTTTCCGCGTTCTACGCAATTAATTTCAATGCTCTAACTTAAACACGGCGGGAGTTATTTGCGTTTTTAGTTCGAACTGTTTTAGGCTTAGCTGATTTCGGCAATACTTCCTTTATTAAATCTATCAGTAAAAAGCGAAGGAATTGTCCCACAGTTTTGATTTTTTTTTTTTTTTTTTTTTTTTTTTTGACACCACTGAAAAGAGCGACTTTTTTTACTCTAGATCTAACTCGACCTATGGTCGAAAAACTAAGACTCTATCTCCAAAGGAAAAAAAGTTACAAGCCGTTAAAAATCAAGTTCGAATGATCTTACATCCATTAAAATTATTAATGTCTTATTTGACGTTGCTGTAGTTACATCTTTTCGATTCGCATGTTTCTTCTTTCTCAGTCACAAACTTTAAGGGTTTCGATTTTAACGGAAAATCTTAGGCTCAACTCACTAAAGAGCAAAATATATTACTAGGGACCATGAATATGAAAGCGACTTTTCAAACATACAAAAGTGCAGTTTTGAAATGCTCAGGAGCCCGTTAGCCCTTACAGCTCTGTAAGTTGGTACAAGTTATTTTGAAACTCGGGGTAGGGGTGCTCTTTGTTCCAAAGAGAGCTCATAATGCGTTTTCAATCTGTTTCTTTCTAATTGACGATTTAAATCTTTGCGAATCAAATAAGGTTGCGAAGGGGTTGCGTGGGCGTTATTCAGCGAAATCTTCAGGGGTTGGTGAGCGTTAACGAGCATGGGGCAGAGCCCCCTAGTAAATTAAATAATTGTCTATAAGAAAATGAATATTACGCTAAACCGTTTAGGCAGAAAATGTAAATTACTAATGACATCTGTTACTGAATAATTTAAACTTAACTCTTCCTTCAGGCTACAAAATGCAAAAATATTCGACTTATACATAAAAGCAATTACAAGAGTTTATAATTTTTTCTAAAATCCTTTGAATACCATTTTTATAGCTAAATCAAAAGTTTTCTTTGAGAATGGTGCAATTGGTAACTCGAAAAGAGATTCGAGTAGCTTAAGTTGTTTGTTTATTCAATTTCTATTTCTAGAAAAATAAATGATTATGCAAATAAATAGTTTCATGTGATATTGAATTATTTAATCTAAAACTTTACTCAGGTCAGAGACAACCTCTAACTGATGTATAAAATTAATTACAAAGGTCTGTAGTGTTTGTGTAATTCTTTAGCAGCTTATTTTATGGTGAAATCAAAAGTTTTCTTTAAGCTAAATGCAATTGATTCCTTCCAAGCTAGATTAAAGTATCAGCCGCCGAAATCGTTTCCAGGAATGAGGTTGCCAATTTATTTTCGAAGACAATTTTATTCTGTTCAGAGAATTTCAATTCGTTTTCTATTAATCCCTTCGATCCAGTTGCATTTAATCTTACTTGTTTGTTTTTACCTTTCATGTTTAAATTATTGGATTTTGCTTTATTGGCGGGAGCGGGGTAAAACATTCAGTGTGGGTGTTAACTGAAAAACAGCAAGTAAAGTTTTTCTTTATTAATTTAATACACTTTTCGTTAAAAAAAACTATTCTAGCAATGACGATATGTAATGAAATGTAAATGAATTAATAAAAACCGCTCTGTATGTAAGAACTTTATATGCAAGACAGTTTCAAAAAATCAAACCAAAAGGAGTCCTTCGTTTTAATGATATTTCCAAGTGAAGAACTTATAATCGCAGTTTGCTTGATCTTTATCTTTCTTTACTAATAATAAAGCTGAAAGTCTCTCTGTCCGGAGGATGTCTGTAGGATGTCTGGATCTCTGTGACGTGCAAAGCACCTAGACCGTTCGGCCGATTTTCATGAAATTTGGCACAGAATTAGTTTGCAGCATGGGAGTGTGCACCTCGAAGCGATTTTTTGGAAATTCGATTTGGTTCTTTTTCTATTCCAATTTTAAGAATAAAAATGTCATAAGATGGACGAGTAAATTACGAAATTATCATAACGTGGAACCGTAACATGGGCACAAGCCTATTGGCGAGATACGAAATTATCATAATGTGGAACCGTAACATGGGTACACTCTAATTGGCGAGATACGAAATTATCATAACGTGTAACCGTAACATGGGTACAAGCCAATTGGCGAGAAAAATCACCATACAGTATTTGTAAATATACAGGCAAACCAAAAACCTTTTAATTTTTGTATTACGGGCAAAGCCGTGCATGTACCACTAGTTTGCAATAAATTCGTTGTCAACAACCTGTTTCTACCTGTAGCGTGATGTAGGTAAAATTTCAACATAAAGCGAAAGGAAAGAAATGAAAAGAAAGTTCTAAATCGTCGATAACCAGGCCCATATCCTGCCATATTTTGCACCAGAAATGAGATGTGAAACCCAGTATCAGCTTGGCGATATCTGGTGGTGCTCTCCACAAGCGACATGTTAAACTATGGATGAGGTTTCTATCGACAATCTGTATTAAACGCTTTCCTAAAATGAATGCGGGCGTTTCCAGTATTTTAAAAGTATTTTATTCTGAAAGAACATGCTTAAAAACATAGGATGTAATCATTTTTAAATAATTTGTTTGTTCAATATTTTTAAAAAAATTACTTAAATCGGTGATCTTTTATTATTTGCATTTCTTGCCAATGACATCACAAATGATGAAATGCCATTTTGTGCTGCCATTCACTGAGCAAAATATTTAATTCGCATCTTTACTCACTTGTATTGGCAACGAAATGGTTGATAGCAAGCGTAGAGCGCAATTTTAATTCGCTTCTTGATTATCATAACGTGGAAACGCGGTACAAAGATGCGCCAAAAAGCATCATTTGTGACGTCATCTAGACCACGCCTAGTTTGAAAAATCGGACATTTTAAAAATTCAATTGAAAATAACTGTTGGGAAAATGAAAGAATTTTCTGGGTCCATGTTTTTTTTTTTTTTTTTTTTTTTTTTTTTTTTTTTTTTGCTTATTCTTTCAATTTTAGTGACTGAAAGTACTACTTTTGACTATGAAGGAAACAACCCCATAAAGCAAATTAGATGATGTAGGTATTTAAATTGTCACACTTCCCATTTTTAAACTGTTTTATATTGTTTTAAAAGTGTTTTATGTTGTTTTAAAAGTGTTTCATGTTATTGTTTTTAACACATTTCATCTTGTTACATTTTATAATCCGTAAAGTTGAGCTAAATAATTTTGAGATAATTCACTGAATATTTACATTAGCAAAACACAAATGCAAGCACTTCGTTTTGTTTTCAGCAATTTAAGATGAAACCCACTGAAAATTTAAGAATCACTAAACAAAAGCCAAGTTTTTTTCCTTCTCCGAATTTAATGCCTAACGCTATTTTCCTAAAGTAAAATTTCATGGGATCTTACAGATTTGACTGCTATTGACGGTACAATAGCGTGACAAAAGTACTAAACAGTACTGAAGAAGACAAATTTTATGAGAACATTTAAACGATTTTACGAACGACAGAAGTGACGCGCAGAGAAAGTAAGTATGCATTTGGCACGATAAATAGCAATAAAATTTATTTTTAACAGGGTAGCTTTTCTACTGAAAGTCGTAAAATCTTTTGGACTAACTTTGCTTGTATAACGGCTATTGTTCTACCGATATGTATTTTTCCAGATTATGCATCCCAAAATGTAACTCGTATTTTATTTTTCATCATGAAATATATTTTTAGTCACGAGTAAATAGTGCGAACTTGGGAACTTGGTGCAAACTTTTCTACGAGATAAAGTTATTTACAAAAGATAAGTAAAAAAAAAAGCTTCGAGAAAACACTCTTCTTCTTTACTAATAATAAAGCTGAAAGTGTCTCTGTCCGAATCTCTCTCTCTGTCTGTCAGAATCTCTGCGATTTGCAAAGCGCCAAGACCGTTCGTCCAATTTTCATGAAATTTGGCACAAAGTTAGTTTGTAGCGTGGAGGTGTGCACCTCGAAGCGATTTTTCGAAAATTCTATGTGATTCTTTTTCTATTCCAATTTTAAGAACATTTTCTTTAGCAAAATTATCATAAGATGGACGAGTAAATTACGAAATTATCATAACGTGGAACCGTGGCATGGGCACGGAATCTCATTATAATTGGTTTTTATTTCAACAACTAGATAGTCGCCCGTCAAGGTCTGAGGGGTGAAAATTGTTTCTCTTCTTCTACATTTTAACGAAGCAATTGCCTGTTTGGGCCGTGGTAGCCCGATCGGTAGAGTGTCGGATTCGGGGCCGGAGGGTCCTGAGTTCGAACCTCGATGGTCGTAGACCCACTGTCGTCATTAAAGGGGTCTTGGTGACGTTAAATATGCTCGTGGTCTCAATGTCCTCCAAGTGAAAAGATACCTCTGGGGGTGCTAGCACCAGGTAGCTATTAGCTCCTGGTCTAGTTCTAAATTCTCACTAACTGTTCGATCCGGTGATGGTGCTGCCATCTATCGGAATAAAAAATAATGGAGGCAAGGCACTTAGTATGCAGTCCTCGACATAAAATACAGTTGTAGACAGTTGTGATTCAGAATCGAAATCGAATTACCTGTTTGATGATATTTTGATAGTTGAAATTTTTACCCTAACTCCAGTGGATTAACCCTAAACTGCAGTAGATAGTGCTCGTAGTTCACCGCTTTTTCGTTTCTTCATTCCCCTAAAATGACACAGTCTTATCATTAAAACAGTTAAGTTACCGGACCGAGTTCAGCCTCGTCACGATAAAGCCTTTCCTTGCGTGTTAAACATTACCAAAACATACTATCAAATTATCACACCGTAGAGCGAGTTTCATTGTTGGTGACGTTAGTGTTACTCGATCATTCGCTATTATATATATGAGGGTCCATCGTTTTAAGTTTGTTCATAGTAAAATTTCATAATTAATGCTCTTTTTTTGCAGAAAGTTATGAAATATGGCAACAAAACAATACGTTTCGATTTTTTTTTTTTTTTTTTTTTTTTTTTTTTTTTTTGAGAAATTTTTAGCACCGATATTCTGGTATTTCGCTTTAAAAATACCGAATACCGGTAATTCCATTTTTGATCTAGTGTTGCAATCACTAGCCACGTGATTTTTTTTTTTGATGAAAAACAGGTTTAAATAAAACAAATAAACCAAACAAAAAAATTGAATTTTGACATCTGGAATTCAAACTATGTTTTTCGCAATCACAAGTGTGTGTATGTAGGCGTCTGTGTTTGTGTCTGTGCAAGCATGAGTATGTGGGCATGTGTGTGTATTTGTGTGTTTATGTGTGTGTATTTGTGTGTTTATGTGTGTGTATTTGTGTGTTTATGCGTGTGTATATGTGTGTACATGTGTGTGTGTCTGCGTGCAGGCATGAGTGTGTGTGTTGGTGTGTTTATGTGTGTGTGTAGGTTTGTTTGTTGGTGTGTGTATGTATGCGTGTGTGTGTAGGATATGGAAACAGCCTGGAGACTGTTTTCTCTGTAGGAGAGGCATCGGGAAGAGCCGGTCGACGGACTGCTGAGGGAGGCGGGGGGGGGGGGGGAACCATAGGAACATCAAAACCGTCAAATGAGAACAATAAGCAATGTGATTGCTCAATAGCTGACTGTTTGAAACTTTTTTACCTAAATACACAAGACTAAAAATTGCATTTTAATGACTCTTAATATGCATTCTATTCATTGCTAGCTGATCATAAATCACCAACTTTAACAACAATAGAGTGTCTTAGACTTGCTTTACTAACAACGCATAATCTTAGAGCTTTTTTTCTTTCGGAAAGAAAATATAACTCCGATTCCAATACAAGCGAAAGGAAGAAACTTGTTTCAGATGAACTGTATCATTATTGGAGGATTTTCTTCTTAATCGACCTCCTCAGCTTGCGTAGGCTTTGATAAATGATGGCATTTACGATTATCTCTTCATCCTCTCTCACATTTGAGAAAGAAAATCTTAGATATTGAATTCGATTTTTTGAAGGGTTTTTTTGGTATATCTTCGGGAAATCTTTGCGAAATTAATTGAAATTGTGATGAATTTCAAAAGAAATGATATTGAATTGATTTTCATGGCATTAAGAAACGCGGGACCTTTTTATTATTATAGATTATTGGTTATTCCAAGACAAAAATTTCAATATTTCTTTTGTGAACCCGTTGTCGGGTTTAGTCTCCTAAGCGAAAGCAAGGCATACTGCACCAAATATGCCAATTTTTCTCAATCATTAAGGGGTCTAAGGACCTTTGACCTTCAAAATTTTCGACCTTCCAGAAAAAAATATATGTTATGCATATTTTAATTCTGAACAATTTGATGCATTATTTATTACTTTACACAAAAAACTTTTCAAGTTATCGTAAAAATGCGTAACCTCTCCCCATAGAGATTTATGCCGGTTTCTTCGGTTTTCTCGTTTTGCGCGCATGATATCTCAGAAAGTTTCTTATACATTTCCATAAAACATTTAATGTATGTTTGTCTGGTTTATATTTATGAACCTAAATTTGTTTATTTTTTTAAATTATTTATTTATTTTTTAAAAATTTTATAAGTTAATATCGAAATTTTCTAACATTTTGTGCAAAAATATTTTTTTTTTAATATTAACTTTCATTTTAAGTTAAAATTTAACTACTGCTAACTAACTTTTTAGTTTTGTTGGTTTAAACATAGAGGATCTGCTAAAGGTATCTAATTTGGTATTGGAGAACATTGACGGATCTGATCGCATTCAGATCAAAAGATAAGTGAAAACAAAAGGAAATTATTCCGTAAAAAAAGATGAATTTATTGTAAACAAGCTATCACTGTAAAAGAATATATAACTACGCTAAAATTGCTCAAATGGCAGACAACGACAGACACGTGTTTCGGGGTTACAAGCAACCCCTTCTTGAGTCCAAACGAGGTGAGCTTATGGATAAAAAGAAGCACGCTCCTCTCTTTTGCATTGAAAAGGGGTTCCTTGTAACTCCAAAGCAGATGTATACCGTTCTCTGAAAATTTGTAAAATTTAACGTTGTTATATGTCTTTTTTTTTTTTTTTTTTTTTTTTTTTTTTTTTTTTTTTTGCTTTTCTGTACAAAGGTTTTCTTTATTATATAAGCTATATATGGCGCGCTTCCAACTGGAAATTACTTCTCAAGTCACGTGTTATTGAAGGAGAATGTTTTGCGCTAAAATTGGCAAGCAGTCATTAAAAGGGAAATCAAATAAACTGCTCCTTCTGGGAGAAAAGAAATTCATAGTTCATTTGAAAGTCACGAAATAGTCTTATAAACATAATACGCTTTATAAAAATCGTGTAATGTCTGGAAATGGTATGGTTTCCTTCAGCCAAAAGTAGTACTTTTAGTCACTGAAATTGATAGAATAAGCAAAAAAAATAACATGGACCCAGAAAATACTTTCATTTTTCCCAAGCGTTATTTTTTAATTATTTTTTTTAATGTCCAATTTTTCAAACAAGGCCTGGTCTTGATGACGTCACAAATGATGCACTTTGCCGCATCTTTCACCACGTTTCCACGTTATGATAATCAAGAAGCGAATTAAAATTGCGCTCTACGCTTGCTATCAACCATATCGTTGCCAATAACGTGAGTAAAGATGCGAATTAAATATTTTGTTCAGTGAATGGCAACACAGAATGGCATTTCATCATTTGTGACGTCACACGACAGCAGTGTAAACAATGAAAGCGCTCCGATTTGAGTATTTTTTTCTTTAAATTAAACTAAAACAAATTATTTAAAAAAGTGTCAGATCCTATTTTTTTAAACAAGCTCTTTCAGAAAAAAATACGACCCCATTCCAAGTATAAGCAGTTTTGAAACATTTACAAGCATTCAAGAAATTACATTTTAACGTGATTAAAACTTGTGATGATAAATTGGACACCCATAACTGGTAACGAGCACATCCACTTTCCATAGGAACCGGAAGTTTATAATTTCATTTAATCGATGGTAGAACAATAGCACTGCCGCTGATCAAATAAGATTACACTTCCTCTAGTAATTCCTACTCTATGAGAGACATCATCTTCTGTTAATGCCTTACACTTAAAACTTCATTAGTACAACAAAAAAGCGTACCATTTTTAGGACACAAAGTTTAAATCAATTACAGTCAGACCTCCATATATCGAAGTATCAAATTGCCGGAAAAAAATTCGATATATAGAAATTTCGATATATAGAAACGATCTTATTTTATCCTAAAAATCTGCTAAAAACATTAAAATTAAAGCTAATTTTCATGTATGAAACCCAATTTCTAATTTATACGAGCATCGGATTAAATGAAAGTTAATCCAAAAAATAACAGAAATTACATTTTTGCGCCTTCATACACCTTCATTCTTCGTTCTTCCGCAATTCAACTTGATCTGCAATATTAGAGGATTTTCGTTTTGACAATGTAATCGAAAGAAAAGTAAAAAATCAATCTACTTAACTTGAATGATTTTTACTGCAGCTAAAAACTAGGAATGATATTCAACAGACAAAAGGGATGACTTGAAACTGATTTAAAATGTTACTGGTTACAAATAAGATATTTGAATTAAACTTGAGGGAATTTAAGAACTCCAGAACGAAACAACGACCTATACCTCTCAACCACAGATTCCTTATGAGTTTCGTAGCAACCTTTAGTGAACATAATTTTCTCCCCTAACCTTTATTTTTCATAAGACAAACAGTTGAAAGTGGAAAAAAAAAATCTACGAATGTCTCGAAAAAATATTTGATATATAGAGATTTTTTCAATATATAGAAACAATTTTTCTATGCAATGGACATGGTAATTTGCTGGGAATTCGATATAGAAAATTTCGATATGTGGAAGTTCGATATATGGAGGTTCAACTGTAATTCCTTTAGAACACTTTAAGACAAAATGCAGCACATATTTAACCACCCAAAAACTAAACCAAGAACTTAATCTAGCATTTTTTAAACCACTCATAAAGTCAGCTTAATCATAGTCAATAGTTTCAAAAGAAAATCGAATTCTTTTGCCACAATGGCGAGACAATAAATAGAAATAAAGAGTAAAAATCTACCGTCCAAGCCACGAAGTTACAATAAGTTGCTCGTCATTGCAGTCAGAGAAAATGCCTCAACTAATGATGTTTTAATCCTGAGTTAACAAAGTTAAAATTGGTCTTTGCGAAGTAAACAGCCACTTTTATACCGTCGAAATTGCATTTACTTTACAGAAACAATGTCTCAAAGCCTCTCTTCAATAAAATCTCACAATGCTGTTTCTGTCCTAACGCTATTTCGGAATGTCCCTGGAGGTTTTTCCATTGGAACGACTTTAATATCTGTTCGAATTCCTACGAGAACTCAAAACTGGAATTTCGCTTGACTTACCAGACCGCCTTTTCAATAGGTCCCATTGTTTATTCATTCCGCTTTGATCCTGTTGTGGTTTTCTTAGTTTTCTATGCAGCGAAAATGGTTTAATAGTTTAAAATATCCTCGCAGTTTTCGGGTAAGATTTCTTGGGTATAAAATATCTTTCTAAAAATATAAAGCACCTTATTGGTTAAGAACTACAAAGAGCGTTTTTATTTTCATACGTATTATGTATTGGAATTTACTAAATTCTTTGAAATATTGTAGCAAAAGCAATGTTTTTAAAAATATGAATTGTGTCCAAAATTAAATGTTAATCAATGTGAATTGCCCATAATAATACTTCAATTATATTTAGTTAACTAGTTTTTACTTGCCACAGTGGGGTTGTTTCCTTCAGTCAAAAGTAGTACTTTTTGTCACTGCAATTGATAGAATAATCAAAAAAACTACATGGACCCAGAAAATAATTTCATTATCCCAACAGTCATTTTTTAATTAATATTTTTAAATGTCCGATTTTTCAAACAAGGTGTGGTCTTGATGACGTCACAAATGATGCTCTTTGGCGCATCTTTCTCCCGCGTTTCCACGTTATGATAATCAAGAAACGAATTAAATATTGCGCTCTACGCTTGATATCAACCACATCGTTGCCATTGCACGTGAGTAAAGATGCGAATTAAATATTTTGCTTTGCGAATGACAACACTGAGAGGCATTTCATCATTTGTGATGTCATCGGCAGAAGCGTAAACAATAAAAGCGCACCGATTAAGTAATTTTTATAAAATATTAAACTTAAACAAATTATTTTAAAAATGGTCAGTTCCTATGTTTTTAAACATGCTCTTTCAGAAAAAATTCTTTTAAACTTTTGGAAACGATCCCATTGTGTAGTAAGGAACCGGATATGGACCACACATTACTTTTCTTTTTTACGTCTATTAAATGATCGATGTTTTTAATAACTCAAAATAATGAATGAATATAGCTTTCCAGACATTTTTCTACATCGGCAAAAGTAAAGTAAACATAAATAATGCCGCAGTACACAAGCTAATGATCTTAGCCTCTGAGATTTGAGTATAGAGAAACAAAAGCTAAATGGAACGTGTAAGAGGGACGTTAATACATTATAATAGCGTCTTGAAGTGCGTAGAATATAAGTGTATAAAAGATTTACACCTCTAGTTAGTAGCAAACAGATGTAGAAAAAACTTATAAAGAGATGGATTTTTCAAATATCAACAATTTTAATGCTTATTGTAAGGGGAACGCACGCAATATCGCCAATCAGACTGAAAATTCAAAAATTTCAATTCGATGCCAAGTCAGCGTCAAAAACTTGATGTTAAAAGCGTTTGCGATATATTGTAAAGTAGTCATCAAATTATGACATGGCTTTAGCCTGAAATTAACACTGATTTGCCTCGAACAGAACTAAAATACCATCTTTTGAGATACTTGGAATCAATCAAAAGTGAAGATGCCTAATTAGACTCTATGTAGACCCATTGTTAGAATTCAATCCTTATTTCTATTCTAAATGCGCATGTCAATATTACGTTATATATCCTCCCAGAAACCTTTGCGCTGCATCAAGCGCAGAGCCGTCTCTTCTTGTATGTGTAGCAATGACTATAGTATGTGGAACAGAGTAGTCTGTAGTTTTCATCTACGTGTAATTGTGATGTGTAATTATGAATAAATGTTTGTGCTTAGCCACTGTGTGTGCTGCCCACACCCTACATGTAAAATTTCAATCTTTGACGGCCGTTTTTAAATTATGCGTGATAAATACCAACGCAAGAACAACAGACGTCACGAGAAAACCATGATTAACTCGGTAATCCTCTAAAAGGGTATTTCTGCTATCCTTTTGCATTCTTAGGCACTTACGAGGGGGTACTCGAAAGGAACCGAACTAATGGCACTTTGTCGATCCTAGATGTAGTGGAGTGTTCTACTACATCACAAAAGAACTTCCCAAAACAGCTGTGCAAGTGGCATCAGTTATGGTAGATTTAAAAGAATAAAAAGTAGGCTTGAAATTTTACTTCCCGCTTGAAAAGTCGGCGACGGAATAGCTTACCAAATGCTTCGACAAGCTTTCAAGAATGATGCTATGAGCCATACACAAGTTTTCGAGCGGTTTGGGCGCTTTTAATGTGGTGAGATGAGTGTTGAAGATCATGCTCGTTCTGGGCGCCCTTCAACGTCTAGAAATAATGAAAGCGTTGAAAAAAACGACAAAAAATCAACGAGAATAGTCGTTTTACGATTGACGAAATTTCAGAAGAAACAGGAGTGAGTTGGAGCTTGTGTGGGTTCCTTCATCATAAAAACGCTCCCGCACACTCGAACCGCTATTTGGCCTCTCAGGGGTGGCTAGTCGTTCCTTCCCCCCCCCCCTCTCCCGCATTCGCCAGACCTAGCCCCCTGCGATTTTTTTTTTTTTTTTTTTTTTTTTTTGTTCCCAAGGATTAAAAAAACAAAGGGAAGCGTTTTGATGATGTAGAGGCTGTCAAAACTGCTTCGTAAATTGTACTGCACGCTGTCAAAGTTGAAGAGTTCCAGAGGAGCTTTGAGCAGAGGAAAAAAAGAATTGACAAGCTTATGGAGTCTAATGACGAATACTTTCAAAGTGACTAAAGAAATTTTGTAAATAAACTGATGAATAAATATTTTAGAACAGAAATCCGGGTGTTTTGTGGGTGGGGGGTCTCCCTCGTAAGCACATGCGGGTGGACAGAAAAACTGCTCAACAATTACGTATGATTTTATTATTTGAAATATTGCAGCAGAAGTAATATTTTTGGGATTCCAGATTGTTTATAAAATGAAATGTAAGACATTGCTTAGAAAAATATATTCAAACGTATTCAGGTAACGATTTTGTAGTTATAACAATTATGTAAAAAATAAAAGTATCTTTGTTATAACTCAGAAATGCATATCGATGATTAAAAAGGAAATGTTTTTACCAAGTGGTGTGTACTTATCAGAAGTGCAATTTTATCATTTTTTACTTCCTTTTACAAAAAGGAAGTATTGCATTCGCGAAAAGATTTTCACGCAATAATCGACCTTAATTTCCATTTTACTCACCCCCGATAAATGTTGAGTTTTTTTCCACTGTACCACACGTGGATAAGTGCCTAAGAACGTATAAATGTGCGAAATATCCATTCTGACGATTCCCGAGTTAATTACAACGAGTTTTCTCGTGACATCTGTATGTGCGTATGTGCAGATGTGCATACGTGCGTACGTATGTCGCATAACTCAAGAACGGTACGTCCTAGGAAGTTGAAATTCGGTACGTAGACTCCTAGTGGGGTCTAGTTGTACACCTTCCTTTTTGGTTGCATTCGGGTGTTTGTAATGGGGTCTTTTGCCCCTTTTTGGAGGGATATCATTGTTAATTTCGATGTAAACTCAAGCGGTGTTATAATTTGGCGGACACTTGGCGATATATCGCCAGCCTTTTGGTCGCCAAGTTTTCACCTCTAGGCGACAAATTGACAAATTTGGCGGGGGTTTTTTTATCTGATTTTAATTTGGCCGTTGTTGGTGATATTTAGAGAGTAAACTATTGAATCACATTAAAATTGCCAGTAATGTGGAAATGATATTAAATAGTAGTAAAAGAAAATCATGTGATGCACACGTCAGCTCGCCAAGTTTTCTCATTTTGGCGACAAATTGAAAAATTTGGCTGGGTTTTATTATTATTTTTTTTTAAATCTGATTTTAATTTGGCCGTTGTTGGTGATATTTAGAGAGTTAACTATTGAATCACATTAAAATTGCCAGTAATGGGGAAATGATATTAAATTGGAGTAAAAGGAAGTCATGTGATGCACAAGTCAGCTCGTTTATTTGTAATTTCGATGTTGAAAAATTACCGATTTGTGCTTTGTTTCGGGGTAGTAAGTTCTTGCAAGTTTGACTTTGGAAAATTCTTACCCACAATTTTATTCGCATAACTATTTTTTTAAGTTATTCTGTTGTCCTGGAAGTGGGGAAACTGCCACTGTACTCGAAATATAAGTAGTTGCATTTGCAACGATATCGAAACTTCTGAAATCGCTGCAATCAAACTAGCGATCCTGTGCTGGTTTCTCGACCAGTAGAGAAATCAATACGCAATCACGGATTGTGCATTGATTTGTTTGCACAGTCAAAAATTATACATTAATAGGTGTTCGCTGACAAAGATTGCGCGATGATTTCTCACAGAGAAACCAGAGTAGGATCACAGGTTCAAAGCCGACTTACATCTCCTAATTTAATTACAAACAATGTGCGTAAAGTAAGGTATTTTGCTTAATTGAAAGAACGGACCAACCTTTATTTAACAGGTTCTTTATGCATAACAAGGGAAAAGACTCCCACCAACCTGCAACGGTTGGAAAAGCAAAGTCAAATTAGGACGAATTAAAAAGATAGGTCGAAAACAACAATGGGGTCGTTTCCAAAATTTTAAAAGCATTTTTTTCCGAAAGAGCATGTTTAAAAACATAGGATCTGACCATTTTTAAATAAATTGTTTTAGTTTAATATTTTTTAAAAATTACTTAAATCGGAGCCATGAAATGCCATTCTGTGTTGCCATTCACAGAGCAAAATATTTAATTCGCATCTTTACTCACATGTATTGGCAACGATATGGTTGATAGCAAGCGAAGAGCGCAATTTTAATTCGCTCCTTGATTATCATAACGTGGAATCGCGGTAGAAAGATGCGGCAAAGTGCATCATTTGTGACGTCATCAAGACCACGCATTGTTTCAAAAATCAGACATTTTAAAAAATTAATTAAAAATAACTGTTAGGAAAATTAAAGTATTTTCTAAATCCATGTTTTTTTTTTTTTTTTCTTATTCTATCAATTTTGGTGACAAAAAGCACTACTTTTGACTGAAGTAAACAACCCCATTGAATTTGAATTATTCATTAATTTACATTTAGTTTCAGGTGGAATAAAAGGGCGCGATACAATAAGAAAAAATGTGTAGGTGTGTTTGTGTATGAATGTCTTTCCAAACGATTTTACACACTATATTACACATATTAACCAAAATAAAACTATCATATTTTAACGAATGTGCGTTGAAAACTTGTTAAAAGCAAGACCTCAAAAATTGCGGTATTTTTATTTATTGCTTTTCCTTTTTTCTTCCATTATTTTTTTCAAACCCCTTTCATTTCCTGAATATTTAACTATTAAGCCCCTTTTATAAATTTGTTCATGTAATTTTTTTCTTACTTATTATTTCTGAAATATTAATTTAGCCTTTTGAAAATAACCTAAAAAACAAACTTTAAATAAGAGTACTTTAAAAAAATCAATAGTTTTAAGAGTATTAATTAATTTTCCCAACGAAGAACTTAACATTGTCATGCAACAAATTAATTACTCTTTTTCATGTAATCCTTTATTGCTGGAAGCGGTAGCAATAGTTTTTTCGCCTATTGATTATCGTATTCCGCGAAAATAAAAACGTATTCTTTATTCAAGCAGCTCTAAGATCTAATGAGTCATTTTCAGTCGCTAATTTTTTTTCTGTTAACCAAAAGAGAAATGTTTTTACATAAATAAAACGCTTCTACATTATATGTATAATATTTTTAACAGGTTCAACTATCCTTGTCCAGAGCACGTAACAAAATTCCCATTGGAAAACACAGATTAAGGAATAAATATGTACAAATTCTCTGGCTTTCCACACTGTTAAAAAAAAATCCTGAAACTTCATGGTAAAAGTTACTGCCATCCATCCTGCGAGAAAATTTTATAGTAAATTCCTATTTTACTGTAAAACTTTATAGCAGAATAAACGAGAGTTCAAAAACGCAAAATGCGAGCAGCAGGGTCGAACTCGGGACCTTCGGATTGGCAGGAGGCTTTGTTGAGCACCACAGCATTCGGACGACATGGAGTGAAGGGAAATACGGTGTTATGTGCTTTGCACTGTAAGTCACGTAATGTATCAATTGGCGCTGCAATCATTTTTTATCTTTTCAGTACAATTCACTGTAATTTTTTTCTGCGCTGTAAACATCGCAGATGCTTTTGCATGCATTCATCATCATCACAAAAGCATCATTGCAGATGCATGCTTTTATATTTTTCTGCGCTGCATTTTACCGTAATATTTACCATAAAAGTTTAATGAATTTCTAACAGTGCTATAGCGAGGAAAAAAACAAAAGAATAGTGAAGCTTTGAAAACTTAAAAAAGTGCAAATATGTGTGAGCAGAAAATTTACAGCAATAAAGCGATATCCAGGGTGCACTACATAAAATCAAGGATAACACCGCACCCCAAATGTGTAATAAGTTTTCATAATATGACATTATTCTTAAATGCAGCGCAGTAACGCAATTGTGGATGAAACTAACCCTGTGTTGAGCAGCAAATGGTACACTTGTGGCTGGTACCCGTTCACGTAACTGCACCAGGTATCATAATTTGAGCTTCCCAATAGCGGGGGAAAACAGAAAAACCGTTAAACCTCTAAAACTTAAAGAAGTGCAAATATGTGTAAGGAGCAGAAAATTCACAGCAATAAAGCGATATCCAGGATACACTACATAAAATCAAGGATATCACCGCACCCCAAATGTGTAATAAGTTTTCATAATATGACATTATTCTTAAATGCAGCGCAGTAACGCAATTGTGGATGAAACTAACCCTGTGTTGAGCAGCAAATGGTACACTTGTGGCTGGTACCCGTTCACGTAACTGCACCAGGTATCATAATTTGAGCTTCCCAATAGCGGGGGAAAACAGAAAAACCGTTAAACCTCTAAAACTTAAAGAAGTGCAAATATGTGTAAGGAGCAGAAAATTCACAGCAATAAAGCGATATCCAGGATACACTACATAAAATCAAGGATATCACCGCACCCCAAATGTGTAATAAGTTTTCATAATATGACATTATTCTTAAATGCAGCGCAGTAACGCAATTGTGGATGAAACTAACCCTGTGTTGAGCAGCAAATGGTACACTTGTGGCTGGTACCCGTTCACGTAACTGCACCAGGTATCATAATTTGAGCTTCCCAATAGCGGGGGAAAACAGAAAAACCGTTAAACCTCTAAAACTTAAAGAAGTGCAAATATGTGTAAGCAGCAGAAAATTCACAGCAATAAAGCGATATCCAGGATACACTACATAAAATCAAGGATATCACCGCACCCCAAATGTGTAATAAGTTTTCATAATATGACATTATTCTTAAATGCAGCGCAGTAACGCAATTGTGGATGAAACTAACCCTGTGTTGAGCAGCAAATGGTACACTTGTGGCTGGTACCCGTTCACGTAACTGCACCAGGTATCATAATTTGAGCTTCCCAATAGCGGGGGAAAACAGAAAAACCGTTAAACCTCTAAAACTTAAAGAAGTGCAAATATGTGTAAGGAGCAGAAAATTCACAGCAATAAAGCGATATCCAGGATACACTACATAAAATCAAGGATATCACCGCACCCCAAATGTGTAATAAGTTTTCATAATATGACATTATTCTTAAATGCAGCGCAGTAACGCAATTGTGGATGAAACTAACCCTGTGTTGAGCAGCAAATGGTACACTTGTGGCTGGTACCCGTTCACGTAACTGCACCAGGTATCATAATTTGAGCTTCCCAATAGCGGGGGAAAACAGAAAAACCGTTAAACCTCTAAAACTTAAAGAAGTGCAAATATGTGTAAGCAGCAGAAAATTCACAGCAATAAAGCGATATCCAGGATACACTACATAAAATCAAGGATATCACCGCACCCCAAATGTGTAATAAGTTTTCATAATATGACATTATTCTTAAATGCAGCGCAGTAACGCAATTGTGGATGAAACTAACCCTGTGTTGAGCAGCAAATGGTACACTTGTGGCTGGTACCCGTTCACGTAACTGCACCAGGTATCATAATTTGAGCTTCCCAATAGCGGGGGAAAAACAGAAAAACCGTTAAACCTCTAAAACTTAAAGAAGTGCAAATATGTGTAAGGAGCAGAAAATTCACAGCAATAAAGCGATATCCAGGATACACTACATAAAATCAAGGATATCACCGCACCCCAAATGTGTAATAAGTTTTCATAATATGACATTATTCTTAAATGCAGCGCAGTAACGCAATTGTGGATGAAACTAACCCTGTGTTGAGCAGCAAATGGTACACTTGTGGCTGGTACCCGTTCACGTAACTGCACCAGGTATCATAATTTGAGCTTCCCAATAGCGGGGGAAAAACAGAAAAACCGTTAAACCTCTAAAACTTAAAGAAGTGCAAATATGTGTAAGGAGCAGAAAATTCACAGCAATAAAGCGATATCCAGGATACACTACATAAAATCAAGGATATCACCGCACCCCAAATGTGTAATAAGTTTTCATAATATGACATTATTCTTAAATGCAGCGCAGTAACGCAATTGTGGATGAAACTAACCCTGTGTTGAGCAGCAAATGGTACACTTGTTGCTGGTACCCGTTCACGTAACTGCACCAGGTATCATAATTTGAGCTTCCCAATAGCGGGGGAAAAACAGAAAAACCGTTAAACCTCTAAAACTTAAAGAAGTGCAAATATGTGTAAGGAGCAGAAAATTCACAGCAATAAAGCGATATCCAGGATACACTACATAAAATCAAGGATATCACCGCACCCCAAATGTGTAATAAGTTTTCATAATATGACATTATTCTTAAATGAAGCGCAGTAACGCAATTGTGGATGAAACTAACCCTGTGTTGAGCAGCAAATGGTGCACTTGTGGCTGGGAGTGTTCATCACTCTTCTGCTAGAAACACGTTTCAGCTGCTCAATGCATAGTATGCTTTCACAATACAATTCTTTAAAAATACTGAAAAAAAACCCTCACATCAACAATTATTTTTTTCTGGGGGCTCTTTAAGTATGCAATCTCCCCCTATACCATAATACTTGCTGTTAGCCAATATGTGTTTTGTTCCATACTGAGGCAATTCGTACTTAAGAAACTCGACCCCCCAAATAAAATATTGAAATGTCGCCCCTGCACACACACACTCGTGATTGCGAAAAAAAAATTGAATTCAAGATGTCAAAGTTCAAATTAATTTTTTATTTTTATTATTTTTAATTTTTTTATTTATTTTTTATTTATTTATTTATTTTTTTTATTTTTTTTATTTTTTTTAAAGCTTTGGCTCCGGTAAGAAAATTAAAGCATAATGTAAGCGAAAATATCAGTATCACGTTTAAGATTTCAGTTTAAATGGAATTGTTTTTTGTTCAGAAAAAAGTAATAAATCGTATATTGAAATATAGATTCTTCTTATGAGTTTTTGACCCTTTGTACAAATGAAAAAATTGCTACCTCAATTTGAAGAGTAAAATATAGATATTTTTTCCTTTTTGCAAAAAAACAAATAGCACATCACATTTTTACTACATTCGAAAATTTACGCTTAAAAAAGAACTTAGTTCAAATTCTTTTGTATTTTACCCGTGCTTTTAAATGATGAACACGTGCTGCCATCTAAGACATAACGGTTCAAGCAGCCTGCGATAACAAATTGTAAAAATTTTCAAAAATAAAAACACGTCTCTTCAATAGCTTCTTGAAGAAATGACCCCCCCCCCCCACATTTTAAAACTTATCACGACGGCTAATGACGAAAAATAGATTACGAAAAATTGAAATTAACCTGTGTGTGTGTGTGTGTGTGTTTTTTTTTTTTTTTTTTTTTTTTTTTTTTTTTTTAATAAAGCTTAAAAGCAGTCCGACACAATAGCAAATTTACATTAATATTACGCATTACATGTACTCATAACATACAACCGATAACACACGTAATAAAATAAATGCAGTGGGAATGCTACTTTGTGTTTCTACTTCTTTATGCAGCCTACAGTTATCATTTAGATAAGCTGACTGTTAATCGAAAGGTGTCCTTCCTTTAAAAAAAAAAAAAAAAAAAGCTTTGACTCCGTCCAGACTACTAAGCATAATGTAAGCATGAAAAAAGTATTAGATTTACCTCAAGACAGTCCTTTTTGTGCAGAAAAACATTTTCATTGTATGCTGAAATGTAGATTTTTCTAATAGCAGTGTTCGCAAATGAAATTTTTTTTATAAATGAAAATATACTACGTCAAATTGAAACTACGAGCTTCACCAAGTAAACATTTAATTATTTATTCGAATACGGTATAAAACATTCAAATTATTATCAATTACATTAGTAAGAAATCATTTTCTACTCCTCTGCTTTCGGCTGAAAAAAATTTTGCCTACGTTCGAAAAATTACACTTAAAAAACGGACTCAGTTCATCTGGTTTTGGTTTTAAATTTTAAGAGTTCGATTAAAAGAAAAACATCGGCGGGCATTTGAGCCGTAACTGTGAAAGCAGCCTGCTATGGGAAATTGTTCAATATTTAAAAATAAAAACACTTATTTTCAATCGAATTTATTACTTCTCTAGAATGTTTGTTTCAATCGCTACGTGAGACCTTTCTCATCCTTTAATCAATTTCCATGTTTTACGAAATATTTTAAATCGTATCATGCTGGCTAATGACAAAACATAGACGCATGATCTTATTCTTTTTTCCCCAAAAAGCTTTTTTTTTTCTGTTTTTTATTACGCATTCCTTCAATGAATAACATTCGAAAAGGAAGGCGCAATTGTTAGGTTTGTTGGAGTATCGTGCTGTTAATCAGAATGGCGCCAGTTCGAATCCGTGCCAATAAATATCTTTTTAATGTTTCTTTTTTTCCGTCAGATGCTCACATAGGCAGGGTTGTATTTGCCACAACCTGTTTTTTCACATGCAAAATTACTGCTTTTCCACGAGTCACTCAGCCACACTTTTAATGATATTTATGTTTGCATTGAAAATACGTACAACCAAAAGGTGAGCGATGATCAAATTATCACAACGTTGTATTTAACGAGGTTTTGTTACTGATGTCTTCAAATTACTTGCCTTCTCTTGTGCTCTTACTTTCTTTCGTTTACGTTTTTCGGTTCTTCTTCATAATGTTCTTTCTTTGAAATTTTTAAAGAGCGAAATGCCTTATGAAACGAATCGAAGCACAGTGCAAAGTTCCGCACGGGTCGACTAGTGCTTACTTAATTATTTATATTAAGCTAGCTTTACCGACCATTTTAAAATGTTGCGGTTATTTATAACGGCTTTTTATCTATGTTTTAACTATGACCACTTAACTACCGTAAGATAAATAATTATAAAAAAGGAAAGAAATTAATTAAAGGCACTAAAAGACTATTTAAATACTTTTTTCCTAAATTTTAATGCGATGTGACTTTTAATCTTTACTAATAATAAAGCTGAATGTCCCTGTCTGTCAGGATCTCTATGACGCTCATTGCGCCTAGACCGTTGGGCCGATTTTTATGAAATTTGGCACAAAGTTAGTTTGTAGCATGGGGGTGTGCACCTCGAAGCAATTTTTCGAAAATTCGATGTGGTTCTTTTTCTATTCCAATTTTAAGAACAAAACTATCATAAGATGGACGAGTAAATTACGAAATTATCATAACGTGGAACCGTAACATGGGCACAAGCCAATTGGCGAGATACGAAATTATCATAACGTGGAACCGTAACATGGGTACAAGCCAATTGGCGAGAAAATTCACCATTATTCGTAAATATACAGGCGAACCAAAAGATCTTTTAATTTTTCTATTACGGGCAAAGCCGTGCGGGTACCATTAGTGATAAATAAGCTCAAAACGTTTTGGAATTACGTTTTACCTACCGATAAAATGAATTCAGCATTTTTGGTTAAATTGGTGTATAATTGTAAACAGAAGAAAAAATTAGGAACTTAATCATACGAACTTAGTTGGACCAGTTAATCAGGAGGGTGAAGGTGTTCTTGTGTGAGAGTGCATATCAGCCTCAGGATTCAGGACTTGGTAGTTTGGAACTTTTTGATGAAATAATGAATCATACTGTTTGTTCATTTAAATATTTCAACAACCAATTTTAAATTCTTAGTCAAAAATTTGGTTATTGGAAACAACTTTGTTTTTTTATCAAGATAACGATAAGAAGCACACGGTTTTCAACGTTTGCGTCTAGTGCCTCAAAAATTGTTCTTAATTTTTAAAAATATCCCTTCAATCTCCAGATTTGAACTTAATGTAACATATTTAGAGATATTTGGAGGCTAGATTACGAAAATACGGCTTTGAAACGAAAATAGAGCTAGAAAGAGTAAGACTCGAGGTGTGGTTGAACACTTACTCAGAAATTACGCAAAAAAAGTATGAAAAAAGAATGAAATCTATTCCCAGACGTTTAAAAGGTGTTGTTGATACTGCATGATATTCTATTAAATAATAACTTAATAAAAAGTTAGATTATTCAATAATATATAGACATTTTTTAAAGTGTACAAAGACTTTTGTGACATAAAATTTCCGGCACTTTTTGCTTTTTATAAAATTAAGTTTTAATATTGTTTTTAAAAAAATCATGTAGTTTTGTTGAAATTTGATCATAGATCTTATAATTAAATACCTGTTCCGAAATATTAATTCTAACCAATGGATAGGGTCCTATTTCACTGAAAGTCGTAGGTGTACGAACACTTTTGGGAGCAACTGTAGCTAAAAACATGTTAAGCTTGTTTTGAAGTAGCAATTTTTCGTTTCACTTTAAATTTGAGTTTTGTGAAAACTCCTCAAGTGGGAGGAGAGGAAAAGGCCCTTAAATCAAACAATTAAATTTATTTTAATGAAACTTTTGATGCATTTTATATACAGTAAATTCATATAGATTAAGAATGAAGTAAATCCATTTAATTCTTCATTTTTTCCACCCCATCGCAATTTGTACTCTTTTCTCCAGGAGATTGTATTCTCCTTTTTAGCTTTCTTTCCCAGTAATGGTCAGAGAAAGAAGAAAAAAGAATGAAAGAAGGCTTAATGCATCTTAAAAATATCGCAAAAAACAAAAAAAAGTCAAAAATATATAAGATAATTAAATAAATATCGAAAAGTTAAAAATTGAGAAGTAGGGTATTAAGATGGAGGAAAATGTCTGTCGGTCTGTCTGTCTGCCCCCCCCCCCCTAATAACGTTTGAATGAATAGTCCGATTCGAAAAAACTTTTTTTGTTCGAAAGATCTCGGCGAGGACACCTCATTGCCACAGTTCACTTTTTGATTTGAACTATCTTTTGTTCAATTTTGAACAGTTCGAAAAAACTTAACATTAGCGCCAACGGGGAAACTGAACGTCAATGTAGATTCCGTACTTGAAGGCGGATTTACTTCAAAAAAATTTTGTTGGAAATAGCTCTTGACGACAAACTTCAGACTCCGACTCCGAAAATTTAGAGGCACCTGACTGTGACTCCGACTCCTGTGCCCGACAATTAGTCGGACTCCGACTCCCCGACTTCGGCTTTGACTTCGTAGCTTTGGCAAAAATTTATACACGGAGGAAAAATGACTCCGATTCTTGGATATTCGACTCCGACTCCTTTATCCCAAAATGAGATTGATTCCGGAGCTATGGTTTGAACTGTGAAATAATTATCTTTTTTACTAATAATAAAGCTGAAAGTCTCTCTGTCCGGAGGATGTCTGTAGGATGTCTGGATCTCTGACGCGCATAGCGCCTAGACCGTTCGGCCGATTTTCATGAAATTTGGCACAAAGTTAGTTTGTAGCATGGGGTGTGCACCTCGAAGCGATTTTTCGAAAATTCGGTGTGGTTCTTTTTCTATTCGAATTTTAAGAACATATAAAATATCATGAGATAGACGAGTAAATTACGAAATTATCATAACGTGGAACCGTAACATGGGTACAAGCCAATTGGCGAGAAAATTCACCATACATTAATTGTAAATATACAGGCGAACCAAAAGACCTTTTAATTTTTCTATTACAGGCAAAGCCGTGCGGGTACCACTAGTAATGTAATATATGACAACCACAAAAACAGTTGAACTTTTCAATAAAATCCATTTATTTATCTTCCATCTCAGTTAACAAACTAGGACTTAATTACCACGTTACCCCACTTGACCCTGTTTCTAACTTTCATATCTCCAATAAAATATTTTTATCTCAACCTAGACACATGAATATTAAAATTCTTAAATTCTTCAAAGAAAATTGGCGTAAAATGATCAAATTAGTGACATAAATTTACTCAAATTTTTACTTTAAAAGCTTTTCAAATATTTATATCAAAATCAAATCAAATCAAATTCATATTTTGATCATATATTGGTAAACTTTAGATTGTGGGCTTCATAGAGCTTGGTGATATTATTTTTTTAATTCTTATTACTTTTAAGTATTTCAAGTCCATAGCTGTCGCATACAGAATTGTCCTTGAGAAAATATTTTGAATGAAGAATTATCCGAATTGTTAATAAATAATCTGCAAGCTACCGCCCTTAAGCAGAACTACAGACATATACCGATTGTTCGATTGTGAAATCCAGAGACTACAGTTCTGTCCTTGTTTTGGACTTATCAGTCTGAAATATATTTATAGAGCAGAAGACAAATGATGGATAAAATTAATTTAGCTACCAGCAGGAAGGTAATCTCAGCTTCAATGTGAAGACACCTGCCTCTAGCTCGGTTATGGCTATGCCTGACTGAAGAACCTAAAATAATTACAAAACTTCGGGCTCTGTATGAAGTAACTGGGTTGTCGATATATGGCTATAGTTTTTCAATAAATGATTCTATCTTTCCATGTGCAGCAATAATGATGAAGATAAAAGCATTTGTCATTTCTAACCACAAAAAAAACGTCGTTTCTTCAAAAGAAACTATTTAAAGTAATTTTTGTTATTGTTAGTTACATATTTAAATATATCAGAACCTTTTTTGAAAAAACTATTTTTCTAAGGATATGGCTGATATTTTCTGCATCGATATTTTGCCAATTTGTTTCTAAAAGCCTTAAAGTTTATTTTCAATTGTCATAAAAAGCTTCTCAAAAGAACTTGAAATTTATGAATGTTAACTCAAACGTATTGACTAGTAAAGAAAGTATTTATTGATTTTAGAATCAATAAATTCCACTTTAAAATTTACGCGATAGAAAACTTCTAATAAGAAGCTGATAGTTTGCTTGAGAGAGCAAATGACTCCATTGAGAACACTTTCGCTGCGAATATATTCAGTAAAAAAATACTTTTACTTTGTGAAACACTTTAACTACTTTTTATCGAGAGTTTGGTCATTTATCATTGTTTTCGGTTCATTTATCATTGCGTTCAAACAAAGCGAAATGCATTAGCCGTGTTTTCCCGCCATTTTTTAAAGTGTTTGTAAAGAAACTAAATTCCAATGCTTTAGAAGTCATTCAAAGTACCTTGATGTGAAATGTCTATTGTAAAATATTTCCTTTTTCGTTTGATATGAAATCAATAGTTATATATTTAAAAAAAAGCTTATATTACCTTATATTTTCAATATCTCTTAAACGGCGTGAAGTAATGGCGTAAATGTTTTGCGTTAACGCAAAAATGTACTAATCGGTATCTTAAATTGAAATTGTAGGTAAAAATCTTACCGTTTTACAGATTCTTTTTGGGCGCTTGCATCTTTAATTGCTTAGAGAGTTATTGAAATTGAATAAAGAAAATGCACAATACTATCTAAACGAAAAACTCACTATATTAACAAAATATTTACAACTTACAAATTTACAAATCGGACTCCATAAAAAATCATTCTTCCGTGTTCCATCAATTCTATTTATTTTATTCCTCGCGGGCGTTGATCGTCTGCTACGATCAACGCCCGCTGTTGCTAGGATATCCACCAGTCACATGGTTTAGTTTATGAGCAGCAAAAGGGTTGCCATAGCTCGGTCTATTCTTATCATTAGTCTATGATTGAGCACTATTAAAGCAAAAATGAGGATTTTTTCAAAAAGTGGAGTTAATCGATTTCGCAACTCAGGCATCCATTTATTAAGCCTCCAATTGAGTGACTCCATGATATTAGGACTTAATAGAATTAGCCTCCCTGGGAGAAAGTTGGTAGCACAGATGGATTCCACACAGAGGGCTTGAGTTGGAATCCTAGCAGTTAATGGATTTTATTGATCCGCATTGCACTTCTTCCGATTATGTCCGATTAGATGTGATCCTTCTTTAAGCTATAGACTGCTTTGGGATCCATAGTGGAAGTCCATGCTCAGCCTCGTTAGCCAAATATAAGTTCACAAGATCTTTTGGATTAACCAAAATAAAAAGTGAAAAAAAAATAATGAATTGAATTTGAATTCTAAAATTTCGAATTCAAATAATGTTGTTAATGCAATCCCGAGTTGCGACAGGATCCTACTTATTGGTTACTACCCTGCTCACTTGTTTCTAGAAACGGTTCTTGTCCGTCCTCTTAGGCGGTTACGTGTGTACAGTTGTGTATGTGTATGCTTGTGTGTGTGCGTAGACCTATGTGTATGCACGTTGGCGTATGTGTATGTATGTAAAGGTGCATGTGAGTGTGTATGTGTATGAGCGTGTGTGTGTGTAGGACATGGACTCCACCGACCAGAAGAAGCGGCTACCGGGAGGAGACGCGCCTGCAGAGGAGGTTGAAAGATGAACCACAACACCAAGGACAGCCAAGTGAAGACAATTAGCAATCGTGATTGCTCAATAAATTGAATTTATACATCGTGAATCCAAATTATGTTTTTCTCCATCACGATTTGTGATAAGACGATGGGGGATCGTTGGGTTTATTGTTTCTGCAAACAGCTCCTGTCTCCCGGAATCGACTTCATTTTTATCCGACCTTCTGGACTATCATCTTTCGACAAAAACCAGCATCCACTACACAACAAACTATTGCGATCATGTCCTTCCTTCTAGTTGGTGACATACATATCCTCTGGTCCAGGAGCCTCGAGTATGTCCCTCCTCCTGGGCGGTAGGGTGTATGTGCGTATGTATGAGTATGTACGTTTGAATAGGCGCGTATGCGCGCGCGTGTTTGTGCGTGTGTGTGTAGAACATGCACGCCACTGCCCAGGAGGAGCGGATTCCGGTGGACAGTGCTACTGATGGAAGCCTAGGACCAGAACGAAGAAAAAATACATGTTCTACATTGTTTAAAGCGTGCTACTACTTTATTTGTTCCTTCATTTATTTTTGCGAGACTACTTCATCAGATGAGAAAAACATATTATGTTTTTGGAAATCAACTGCAAATGTTAATTATGTATGTTTGACATAGTCTTGTACTTTTATCTAATTAGGAGAATACTGACTAGAAGCTGGAAAGTCGATGTTGGTATACTGGAAAGTAGGCTCGTTTAGTTCTAGACGAAATAACTTTTATATCGGCAAATCTATATAGTGTTTGTGTTGACACGAATATTTTTAGTAACTGCAGCTGCATTCTTCTGATAAACTTCAGAAAAGTAAATCTATTATCACTATCTTATCTAATCATATTTCATCAGCTTAGTTATCACAACATATCTTATCATTTGTCTGTGTCACAAAAGTTGTTTTATCGCATCATAGATCACACAACTGCACATTACATCCTGATATCTTTTTAATTACTTAACTCAACAAAAATTCAGTGAACTTTTAAGCACACTTTCTCACACCATTCGCATTTACTATGAGATACAAGAATGCCCGCACTGGATGTCGCTAATTGGGTAATCCAATAATGCTGAAGTAAACTAGTGAGCTACTTTCAATTAGAACCCCTTGAAAAGGACAGGCCGACTTATCCGACATTTTGTTTCCAAGACAGCTTTGGATCCAACCTTGTTTCTAGCATTAATAAATACGTTATAATATTCGCTGGTTGCTATGTCGTAAAACAATTGATGATAAGTTGAGTAAAATGTCACTTAAGGTAAATCTAGAAACATAACTTAGTTCACAAATTCAACAAAAATGTATCTGGGAATGTTTAATTTCATGAACCTCATTTTCACACCTTATTTGTTTTTAATTTGTATGAATTAAAAAATTTTCATTTACAGAATAAAATAATCAAACATCAATCAGGCAACACATCTAAAGGTTGGGCACCAGTTTTCTGCAACGAACGAGGCTTTTGCACAAATTCTAATTTTATCGCCCGACAGTTTTGGAACCAAAATGTCGGATAAGTCAGCTCCCCTTTCTAGGAGCCTTACTTTCAATTACTGATTTAAAGTACTGTCTGACCACGTATTGTATGGAAAGACAAACATCCGTTTTACAGCCGGAAATGGACGAATCCATTATTTTTTTACTATGCTAGCTTTTGCAGAAGCAGAGTCTCATTCAAATCAGCGGAATACCGGCATCAAATTTTTACTTTTCCCCCTCATTCAGATAGATTCGTCTTATCTGGACGTTTGAAAATTCCATACAATCCGTGGTTGGACAGTAGCTGAAATATACCGTCTTACATTGCTATACTTTGCAATATCCTTAATCCATTTCCGTGGGAGTGACATTGTAGAGCAACCAAGAATTGCTTATTATCCTCACTTGACCAAAGTTGATGTTGCTCTGCTTTTTCAGATCACCATGACGATGATTGTTTTTAATATTTATTTAGAGAGCGAAATTCTCATCGCCATGGTTACAAATCATTTTAAGTTTGATTTTGTTCATAGTTTTTGTGTAAGAGTACGTTTTTTCAGAAAAAAATTACTATAGTATAGGTGAACTTAAACAGCAAAACTTCATCTAAATACGAAATTTTCAGATTACTAATTCCCATCATTTTAACTTGAGCTTTACTAATAATAAAGCTGAAAGTCTATCTGTCTGGATCTATGTCTGTCTATCAGGATCTCTGTGACGCGCATAGCGCCTAGACCGTACGGCCGACTTTCATGAAATTTGGCACAGGATTAGTTTATAGCATGGGGGTGTGCTCCTCGAAGCGATTTTTCGAAAATTCGATTTTGTTCTTTTTCTATTCCAATTTTAAGAAAATTTTACCGAGCAAATTATCACAACGTGGACGAGTAAGTTAGCAAATTATCATAACGTGGAACCGTAACACGGGCAAGCAAATGAACATAGCAACTTGGCGAGAAATTAATCATCCATTATTTGTCAATATACAGGCGAACAAAATGACCTTTTAATTTTCTATTACGGACAAACAAGTGCGGGTACCACTAGTAAGAAATAAAAAACACAGACTTTTATACGCTATAGATAATCTTTATGACAAGTGTACTGGTGGATATCGGCCATTAAATCTTTATCTTTATTACCGCAACCTAATCACCATTTTTTTTCCATAGGTATGCCTCGTATAACCTATCCTAGAAATTCACCAGTCATAATGACGGGAGCAAATTTCTTGGCTATTTTCATTTAATTGTAGAAACAAAAAACTCAACGAGTGGGGTTCTACCCTGATTCGTGATTGCGAAAATAAATGAATGTCTATTGTTTTTTGGTTCAAACGCTTGTATTGTTTGTGTAAAGCACAATCATCTTAACGCTTTGTCATTAGTTCAGCTACAGTGGTGTTTGTTAGAAATAACATAATTTATTGTACAATCTATGCAGAGCTGTATTTTTAATCGAAATAAAAAGCGGATGTTCAGCATACTTATACTTGCGTTTTGGCTCAATTTAAAATTTTCTGTGTTAACCTTTTTTTTTTTTATTGATGGTTACAAATTTGTTGACCCGGATAATCTGGAAATCCTTATAAACGAGGTTTTACTGCACTTAAAGTTGCTTTTATCAGGGAAAAAATACTCTTTTCGCACAAAATAACTATATTTTAAAAATGGATGTTTTCAAAACATTTACACATATTAAAATTATTGAGACACAAAACTTCTTTAAAAATGAAGTTTTTTTTTTTTTTTTTGCTGTTACAAATGATTAATGTACAAACTTTGTTGTAACACAACAAATATCTAATCTGTAATCTATTTCTTACCATGCGCTTTGTAGTATCAAACTGTAAAATAAACTATTTTACTCTACTTGAAAATCCAGTAAATATTAAGCAAAATTGAATAAAAAAGTGAACATTTGGAATTTTTTATTTACAATACGCAAGTAAATACATTTACTATCTAACAAATTATTGGACGATGATGGCGTTTGCATTGCTTAAAAGTTGGCTCATACGCACCTCTACTAAACCTATACTACCTTTAAGAAAGCCACCTAACTGGTTTAGTGACATCACGGTAAGTTGTCAACGGAAAAGAAATTTCGCTAAGAAAAATCGCTTCAGTTAATGTTTCATAAAAGAAAAAAGCTATTATTTTGAGATATTTAGTTCAAAGTATTATTTATTATGCGCATACTAAGCCCGCTGTCCAGCTTTTTCCAATGTAAGTAAGAATGGGTTGTAGCGGAAATCGATTCCGTAGAAATAAAACTACCCGCTCCTGGACGATTTTTCCATTCCTTTTTTAACGAGACCCTATATTTATCACTATTTATAGGTGTAGCGAAATGCAAAAATTTTTGAAGAAACTAAAAAAATCTCAAAAAGTTCGTGTATCTAAAAAGTATAACTTCTAATTTAAGTACGTGAATACAAGCACGCATTTGTTTTTATTTTTTGAAAAAATAGTGATTATTTAAAAAGTTAATAAGGAAGTGTGTTCCTTTCAAATCAGGTTTTGTATTATACATTATATGTAGAGAAATGTGGGTGTAGTGAAATAGCTGGAAAGTGAAATGGTGAAATACTTTTTGCAGTGACCACATGTTTAGAATTAGTTTAACTATCAAGAGCAAGGTATTTAATTAGTCATGTCTTATTGCTTAATAAAGTTTTCGTAATTAACATTTTAATCATCAATTAAGATCAACAGATGCTCAGTGCAGAACTTATTTAATTGAAATTAGGTTTGTTTTGGTTTTAAATGTTTAATACCGTTTGTCAAGTGCACTTTGGATCAAAGTGAATGTGACCAATAATTCCTTTTGTTCACCAATTCATTCATTCATTCAATAACTTACGTATTCATTAATTAATTCATTCATTGACATTCCTTCATTTTTGAAATCCTCTTTATTAATTTATTCATTTCACTTATTTTATTTTTCATCCAGTATTTCATTGGCTCAATATTTTTTTTTACATATTTGCTTACTTATTTACGCATTAGATTATTGCTTCATAATTTATTCATTAATTCGTTCATTAGTCCAATCATTTGAATTTGATGAACAGTCTTTTGAATGATCAAATAGAAAATATTAAGCTTGAAAAATATTTTATTCTTCGCTAAGTTAAGTAATTGTTTTGCTTATAAGTTTTGTATGGCAAAGTAAAATTTTTCCACTTTTTTTTTTTTTTTTTGAAATTACAAATTTTCTGCCAAAAATGAAATGCAACATTCCAGTGCAATTTTTATTGCAAAATATATTATTCTTTCATTATATGCTGCAATACAATAAATTTCCAATTGGTTCATCTTAAAAAAGGTAAGTTATCTTAACTATTTCACATTCTTTCACATTCCCCTACTCATTATATTAACTTCATCGTCTCAATTGCAGAAAAATTTTAGAAAATTATTTCAGAAACTACAAAACCGCCCGTCAAGGTATGACGGGTGAAAATTGCTCTGAAACACGCGCGTTACTCGATCATCGGCTATAATATGTATCAGAATACAATTTTCATATGCTATGTTTCCGTGTTTCAACTTAAAAAGCGTTATGATGGCCTATTTGACTTTAGTTGATATTGAATGCTTTAAATAGTAAAATGAATGTTAATAATATAAAACATTCGTCTCTTGTCTCAATATTTTCTATCGATAGAACCATAAATCCACTTCAATAATATTTACTTTTACTGTTATTGTTTGTATAACATACGCTATTTGAAAAAAAAAAAGCAGACTCTCTTAATCTCGGTAGACATTTTCCTCACTAAATAAATAACTCTAATTTATAACTCCATATATCGCCGAAAATAAAAGTCATTCACGTTAATGCTCGGAAAACCATCAACTACATTATCACGAGCTAATTAATTACTATTTCTTCTTACCCGAAGACAATTTTTATACTGCCTATAAATTCTCAGAATACCTCATGAGCCATTTTATGTTTTCCACAGGAAAATAATGTACATGCCAACATTTTTTCTTAAACTTCTTGTTTTCCTGTTCCAAACATTTTGAACGATGTTCGCTGATATTTTTTTTAAGTGGCAAAATAAATATCTTTTGAAAAAATATTTTATTATTTTCGATCTTTTTTACACGTTTACTGAATCATCGATTTTTCTTTCTTTAGTGTGAAAGCTTAACGGTTATCAATTCTTTGAGATTTTTTAAAACATTAATGGGTAATTAATAAGAGCTGCTTTGACTCAGGATGAATGTTTTCCTTATTTAGGTTGCCGATGTCATGACACATAAAATCATTTTTCAGGTGAATTTAAACAGTTTACATTTTGTGGGAGTTAATATGGATATCTTTTGATGAAGTAGAATAAACTCGCGTAAATACATACAACTGTTGTAAAAACTGAAAAACATTATGTAATCGAAGCTACAGATTTCTTCATGAATTGAGGCAGGGAGAAAGAAAAGGATGCAAGAGGACATTTTAAAGTTTTATGTAAAAACTTTAAAATGTCCTCTTGCATCCCTTTGTTGTTATGTTTTAAAGTTTTTTTATTAAAGACTAGTGGTACCCGCACGGCTTTGCCCGTAATGGAAAAATTAAAAGGTCTTTTGGTTCGCCTGTATATTTACAAATAATGTATGGTGAATTTTCTCGCCAATTGGCTTGTACCCATATTACGGTTCCACGTTATGATAATTTCGTATCTCGCCAATTGGCTTGTGCCCATGTTACGGTTCCACGTTATGATAATTTCGTAATTTACTCGTCCATCTTATGATATTTTTGTTCTTAAAATTGGAATAGAAAAAAAAACAAAATCGAATTTTCGAAAAATTGCTTCGAGGTGCACACCTCCATGCTACAAACTAACTTCGTATCAAATTTCATGAAGCTCGGCCGAACCTCTAGGCGCTATACGCGTCACAGAGATCCAGACATCCAGACATCCTCCGGACAGAGAGACTTTCAGCTTTATTATTAGTAAAGATTAAAACGCGTTTAAAGATGCGGTCCTAGGTAGACTTTCATTTAAAAGGTTTTCTAAATCATGCTGTATAACAGAACCAAATTGGACTACTAGTAGCTACTTTATCTTGCCTCAAGACAGAGGAGAGGTTCACCTACCATTTGTACTGGTTATCTCCAAATTTTTAATTTTGCTACTTATATCCCTTTGCTTCACACTGCCTCAATTATTACTTACACTTTTGAGGTAATTATCAGATTATGTATGAAATACACCGCCAGCTCAGTCAATTCCAGCCAAAGACTGCAGTTTCGTGCTTATTAGCACTCATCAGCCCGGCATAGGAGTGACTGAGCTGGAGGTGTGTTTGGCATTCTTGGCTTCCTTAAGAGGTTTCCCACTTCCAGCTCAGTCACTCCTATGCTGGGCTGATGAGTGCTAATAAGCAAGAAACTGCAGTCCTTGGCCGGAATTGACTGAGCTGGCGGTGTATTTTGTGTATTTCTGCCTTAGCCCTGGCTATTGGGCGGCAACTTACTGAATATGTCCGGCTATTTGTTTGCAAATACGACTCAAAGTATTTTACAATGCTATATTTAGTAGACTTTGAGTAATTTTGAGACATTTGATAACTTGTTCCAGCAATTTTCTTTCACATTGTGTGTTTAAATTTGAATCACCTGATATTCGGTTATATAATGCTATTTCTGTACTTCATGATTTCTACGGTTTTAATCAACTGAAATTGCTGCTTTTTTTATGAAACGTTGTAAAGCTCTTTAATCTGTAACCATTTACGTGTCTATGGTACAGAAAAAAAGCTACCAGTCACTTTTTTTTGTTTTTGATACTTGAAAATATGTAAAAACCGTCGGAAAAGAATCCAGTGCAAAGGAGTTTTCTTTATTCAGCGCAATCCATTATGGATCGCATGGCACCGATTGGGCCACTTAAATCCTTGGGAACGTGCTTTTGGGGGAGCTCTTCATTTTTGGGGGTCCTTTGTGGTATTTCGTGAGTTGAGCCATTGTTTTTTGAGAGGATTATCTACCAGGCTTGACACTATTTTTGTTACTTGAAGTCTTCTCTCAGGTATTTCAGTTTACTTTCCTGTAAAACTCTTTGGTGTCTTCCACAAATAATGTCACACTTTGTTGGTGTACGAGGGTCACGAAATTATGAGTTTATGACAAGAAGAAGGGGAGATGTAACAAGAAGTGTGACATCATTCATTTTTTAATAACATTGTGTAAATGAAAACTGGTGTGACAAGTAACAAAGGGACAGAAGGAAGTGAAGTGTTACGCTTCATGACAAAGGTTCATGACATTAATTATGAACAACCACTTACAAAAACAACAAACAGATAATAAATTATTAAAAAGGGCTTAAGAGCTCAAGAAATACGTAAAAATTAAAATAATTTCAAAATAATTACAATAAGTAAATTAATTCAATTTATACTTAAAAATAAATATTTGAAAAAAAAATGTAATTTTTTGAAACAATTGTCAAGTTATGAGGTGAGGAAGTTCTGTTCACCGTTTTTCTGTCGGCTTGTCTGTCTCTTCCTACCTTATAACTTTCAAGGAAATAATCAGATTTTAGCAAAAGAGTTTTTTTTTTTCGAAAGATCTCGACCACGATTTCTCATTTCAGTATTTTATTAGGAGCTTGTTCGTAATAACCTAACGCAAGTGTGTATCAAAAATATCTCGTTACAACTATTACTTACTTTCAAACATTTCGTAAAACTCACAGAATTTGATATCAAGAAAAGTTCTTAACTCTATCGCTCTTTAGATTGCATCTATACATACTTTGTTATTTTCTACCACATCACGCTGTGTATTATCAAAAATTCTTTCAACAAGTGCTTTGCTGCAGCAGGACAAAGATTATATTGTTCACTCCCAAAAATCACATCCATTTTCGCTCAGTTTTAAGTACCTCATTACACCCCAGAAATTACTATTTTCTTCACTCTATGAACTTAATATCTCTTCATTATATCTTTACTGAAATCCCTTCAACTGAGCAAATTCCTTTCGGCTATACCTTATGTGCGTCATGAGTTTAAGCTGTATATGACTTTTCGTTAACGTGTTTTTCGAAGATTTTCTTATTCCTTTTGCTTGCAGTAGTTATTATACTCAAATGTCTAGGTTGGAGGTTGTTAAGCTACATACGTAGAAAATAGTTAAGTGAAGAATCAAATTTGATAATAGATATAAATTCAACAATATTTGACCATCAAATATATATATATATATATATATATATATATATATATATATATATATAAAAGAAAGTCGTGTTAGTTACACGATTTATAACTCAGAAATTTTAGAGCTAATTTGGCTGAAAATTGGTGGGGAGGTAACTTAGAACCATTAAACGGGCATAGGATACTTTTTATCCCGTTCGACCATTTTCTTGAAATATTTGTAATTGCAAATTTAATGTTAAATTAATTGTTTAGTTCTATGAATTCCTAAAAGAGGGCGGGGTAAGTTCAGTTCTATGAATTCCTCACAGATGGCGGGGTAGGATAACTTAAGAGGGCGCTGGCCGACAGTGTCGATAGCTACGCTATTGTGGGACTGTTGTGGTCAGCAAACTGATTTTTTGATTGCGGCTTCTTTTTTTTTTTTTTTTTCGATATTCAATTACATAATTTGATTTTGTAGGATTTTTCTATTGGGTTTTGTTTTCCCTTCTACAACGTTTGTTTTTGTTCTTATAGTTGAAGATAGTTACTTATCTAAGCAGATAAATTCATTTGTCGTATTATTCAATTGTGAATGTTCTAGATAACATTTTTGTTATAGTATCGTTTATTTGGCGAAACATTTTAAATTGCAGAAGAAAATCCACTTCACTCGCTAAAGAGCAGGGTTACGGTAGCGTGGTTGCTTGGGGCGTTAAGCGATGAACTCTACAGTTGAAGGATTATTTTGAGTTTTAAAGCTAATGTTAATCTTTTTATGTGTTTTGACGAATTGTTTTAAATTCCAAAAAGACTCTAATAGGTTTTTGAAAATGTTTTTACGCATTTTAGTTGAAGAAAAATGATCATTTCACGTCAGAAGGGATGGAAGGGATCGTGGATTGTTTTTATTCAACGGACTTCCCTTAAATTCTTAGCATGGGCATCGCCGTGCGGATACTGCTAGTTTCATATAATTTGGCTCCACAAGTACTTGAAGTGACTTTGTTTTTTCTTCTTTCATTGACACGTAATGCTGGATTAGTACGTTTGGTTTTCCAACGCTCCGGGTAAGGAGTGGAGGCTAATTTACTGCGAATTGAAGTTACGCCCTAAAGTTACTAAACCACATGACCACATTGCAAAGGGTTTTTTTTTTCGCTGATTCTTTGTCGCTATCTTAGGATTATATTGCCAATTTATTAATAACTAGTGGTACCCGTACGGCTTCGCCCGTAATAGAAAAAGTAAAAGGTCGTTTGGTTCGCCTGTATATTTACAAATAATGTATGGTGAATTTTCTCACCAATTGGCTTGTACCCATGTTACGGTTCCACGTTATGATAATTTCGTATCTCGCCAATTGGCTTGTGCCCATGTTACGGTTCCACGTTATGATAATTTCGTAATTTACTCGTCCATCTTATGATATTTTTGTTCTTAAAATTGGAATAGAAATAGACCCACATCGAATTTTCGAAAAATCGCTTCGAGGTGCTCACCCCATGCTACAAACTAACTTTGTGCCAAATTTCATGAAAATCGGCCGAACGGTCTAGACGCTATGCGCGTCACAGAGATCCAGACATCCAGACATCCTCCGGACAGAGGGATTTTCAGCTTTATTATTAGTAAAGAAGATAAAGAAGTCAGCACTTTATAAATTCCGACCAATATCGCCAGATAATGGATTCAGAATCACTTTTCTGCAATCTAATTTTGTGCCAAATTTCGTGAAAATCGGCCAATGCGCGTAACAGACTTTCTGCTTTAGTATTAGTACAGATAAAGATGAATTAATTTCGTCATTATTAACTGCCATGAAAAATTAATAAAAAAGTTTTTTTTTTTTTTTTTACAGCAGCGAAATGAACTTAGCATAGAAAAGATATTTTCAATCCGTTTCAATTTGAAATACTTTCTTCTTCCAATTTAAAAACAACTAAATGATGCTCATTTGCTCGCATGCTCTGTGCGTGCGATTTCTTTTGCGTCTCGGTTGCTCTTTTAGAGGAACTTTTACAGCCCGGGGGTGAGATGGAACTTCGAAATAAATAGAACTCAGATTTTGAAGTGAAAAAGCTCATATCTGCTCTGAAAGAGATTTAGGAAAATTACATGAAAGGCAAGTATTTTTTTAATGAAAACATGCAAGAAAGAAATTACTTTGAATTTTATTTTAAAGTTAGTTCCTCTATGATTATGTTCGCTAAAGATGAATTTTCTTTTAAAATGTGCGTGAATCCCCCCCCCTCCCGTAATAAAATGTAAAATGGTTTGACTTAAAATAAAGCTCGTATGAAAAATGTAAATTAACCCTCCTGCCCCCCCCACCCCCAAATATTAGTTTTCAATTTAAAGTCTTCATAATAAAATGTAACAAGGAGTTCGTCGAGAACTAAAAGAGCCAACTTTTCCGAGTGTCAACGTCAATTTCGTTAACATCAGTCATCTCATAAATTCTTTCTTTCTGAACTGCAGTAGTCAGTTGTGGCCCGTGCCTTGAAAAATTGAGAGGGTCAGATCATGGGTGCACTCGCCCCCCCCCCCAACCGGTTTTTGGAAAACAAATTAATAAATATTTTTGGGCTAAATAAATAAAAATAAATTCATTTTTAACACAAGACAATTTACAAAATACTTAAAACTAGTAAGTTTATCATGAAAGATATTAAATATCATGTTTATGTCCATGATTGCCGGCAAGGTGGTGCATTCTCACCCCCTGGCTTTTCAAAATAAATAAATAAATTTTAAAAAGCAATATTAATCTAGTATTTTTAATACTAATATATTTTTAATCTTTTTTCCGAATTATTTTGAATGATTAAAACTAATTTTATTTTAAGCAAGTCCCAAACAAAAGTGCAAAATTGTTGTGATCAGAGAAATATGTAAAAATTAAAAATTAATTAACTTTAACAAATATGAAAATACATTTCAGTATTCGCTTTAAAATAAAAAAAATAAGAATAGATAAACTAAATAAAAAAAACTAAAAACAAATACATTAAAAAATTAGTAAACAAATTCTTGGCGATTTACATGCGTGTGTTCTCTTCTGCATGTGAATCTGCCGGCGCCCATCAGCCAGATTCAGAATTTTGATGCAGACAAAGAAAAGAAAATATCGAACTCTTTTTATTCTCTTCAAATTATTAATAACTTGTCACATTTTCTTTAAAACTACATGAGCCATAATTCAAAACAAGTAATAATTTCTGTGTAACAATGGGAAGACATTTTATGAATAAAAAATAATCTTGTAACGATATATGCACCCACGTACATACAACACAACACACAACAGTGGCGCAACTAGAAAGTAACTTTCAGGGGGGGGGGGCAAAAAATCTCATCAATTTGATTATCTTATCAAATCTTTCAAGTTTGAAACTTTTAGTTTCAAAAACGCAATTTTAGACGGTCTTTGGTGATGTTAGGGAAACGAACAGTTCAGGGGACTCCGCGGAAATTGATAGAGGGTGAAGCCTCATAAACGCGGTAATAGGCCATATTTATTGACATTAGTGTAAAGGATGGAGCTCCGGGGTTCTCCACGATCTTTTTTTTTTTTTTTGAAAAATAAATAGAAATCAACTCCTCCTCCCTCCTCCAATTTTTCGAAATTGCAGTTCCAAAAACTCAATTATAGACAAACTTTGAATATTTTTACGGGAAGGGGTTCTGGAGCGCTCCCCTGATTTTTTTTTCAAAATTAAATTCCTAAAATCGGACTAAGGAAGAAAAATCTACGTGTAATCCGTGACGGCGTATAATTCGTAGATAATACGATGGAAAAAAATTAAGTTTTGATTTAACACACAGTTTTAGCAACCTACGTCCAGTAGACCCCATAGCACCTACAGCCTTGAAATGCTGTACAAAATTACTTCGAGCTCCGGGGGTTTGCATCTGGGGTTTTATTTTTCGAATTTCGAATTAGTTTTTTTTTTTTTTTTTTTTTTTTTTTGTTATGAATTTTTTATGCTAAAATATCACGTAAATTGCCAATTAAGGGATGAAAATTTTCCCACACTCCTTAACATTCTATGTTGTTCGGAAGACATTTGTTTTCTGCTTCAAATAAAGCTGTTACAGCTTTCTCAATTAATTAGAACAGCATATATAAGGATTTCTATTTTAACGCAAAATCCTAGGTTCAACTCAATTCAAGCCCTTAGCTAAAGAGCAAAATATATTTCTAGAGACGGCGAATTTAAAAGCGACTTTTCAAACGTACAAATCTGCCGTTTTGCAATGTTCAGAAGCCCCTTAGCACCTCACCTGCAGCTCTGCAAGTTAGAACAATTTAGTTTTAATCGCGAAAAGGGGTGCTTTTTGTTTCAAACGGAGCTTGTAACGCGTTTTTAATCTAATTCTTTCCAATTGACGATTTTAATTCGTGCGAATCAAATAAGATTACGAAGCTATCTTCAGGGGTTGGTGAACATTAACGAGCAGGGAGCGGATCCTCCTAGTAATCTAAAAAATAATGATTTCTTCTCTAAATTGAAGACATAGAGTGATGAAAGGAGTAAACGGTCTAATCTTGTGAAAGTAAAGGTTTCCTCCTTTACTATATGTTGTTTATTTTACATAGTCTGAATCTCGTAAGAAGAATATTCAAGCTATGTAAAATAAACAACATACAGACAGGGTAACTTCAAAACAGTCTTGGCCAATCCTGCTGTAAATATTGAAGTTAAATGCGTTGGTGTTGAGGAGAAAAAACACAGAAAATCCGCGGCAGCGTATAATCCGCATCTCATTAATTTTACCCTTTTTAAACAGATAATCCGCGGTTTATATGCAGAAAAATGTGGTACAATCTTTTTTTTTTTTTAATTTCAAGCACTTACGCACAAGGGGTGAAAAAAAGGAAAATAAATAAAATGTTATAAATTACTGTCTGAAAAAGTGAAGGGGGCCGGGTCCCCTCCCACAAATCGCCACTGGCAGTAATTAATGTTTTTTCTAAGAAGAACATCTAAATTCCACCATCGTTATGTGTGTGCCATTAAAATCCGACGCATCGGGTTTTAACATTCCGATACATTAACGACGATTCATCAAATAATCCACACGCTCTTTAATTTATAAAAATGAAAAAGCAAAACATACATTGAAATGTTTCTTAATTTTATCAAGATCCTAAAGAAAGAAAAAAAGAAAAAAAAACAGAATTTCGCAAATATGCAAATTATACTAGCAAATTATTTCCGTGCTTTAATGGGAACTTTTTTAGTAAAAGCAATGAACGTAATTTTTTGCAATTTCTAATAACAATGGAAAACTAAACTAAATACAGTGAAATTGAAATCCCGTTACACAGTGCCGGATCTCCGAAGTTTCCGAGGTGGGGCAAAGCTTTAAAATGCCACCCCCCCCCCCCCGCACACGTCCATCTTGCTTTAAATTTTTCTATCGTATTTTAGTATTTTAAATAAACTGTAAATTGCGAAAGGGTTTGATTAAAAATTCACTTCGTACTAAGCATGTCAGTATGATTTATTTTTCTGTTAAAACGGAGATATACCGTAACACAAACTGCAATTAAAAACCCTCTCCTTTATTTTTTCGAAAACGAGTTCAGTATTCAGATACGAATGCTTTATTTTTAATCTGCTAATTTTGCCACTTAGTCCAGAATCTGACAGCACAAGTGTTGTAAAATTTGAGTAGGGAGATTTTTTTTTCAAAAATGTTCAATTGGTGTCCTAGAAAGTATTTTGGACTAAGTTAGACACCTTCCACCTGGTACGGTTTCCTGCTATGACGTCATCAAAGATGGCAGCCGGTAGCACTCATCAATGCTCAACACTTCTGTAGAAAGTTTGAGCAGGGAGAATGTTATAACCAAAGTTTAATAGGTTTCCTGGAAAGTATTTTGAGCTTTGGGTGGACATTTGCCATCTGGTACATTTTCTAGACTGACGTCATCAAAGACGGCGGCAGTCCGCCCACATAAATGCTCGTATCTATATTAATATTTAACCGAATTGCTCCAAAATTTGATCAGTATGTTGCAATTAGTGTTTTAAGGTGGATTGCGGTGCGTTTTAACTATTGCTATAAATTAATAAATATTTATTTATTTAATGTATAACACATATTCCTTTACAAGTAAAAAAAGAATGCTGATAGTAAATGCGTTGAAACATGTTCAAATTTAAGTTAAAAGTACGGTAAACCAAAATCTAATATCTAATATAATCTACAAAGTATATTTTTAAAGTTTTGTTTCAAGTTGTTTGTAAACCTTTGCTACTACATTTACAGAAAGAGCAACAGGTATTTTAAGAAGGCACACTTGAAATGTTCCTTATCTGGTAGGGTGGTCCGGGGGCTCTCCCCTGAAGAAATTTTTGAAGTTGTATTCCTAGGAACGCAGATTTAGAGTGTCTCTGGTGATATTACGGGGAGGAATTTTTCGTGAGGACTTCTGAGGAAATTTTTAGAAACTGAAGTTTTAAAAACGCTCTTATAGGCGATATTTATTGACACGTTAGGGAAAGGGAGGGGACTCAAAGGATATTTCCAATCGATTTTTTTTTTTTTTTGAAAACGAGAGTGAAATTGATCATTCCTCTCCCAATTTTTCGAAATTGAAGTTCCAAAACGCAGTTACCGACAAACTTTGATGATGTTAGGAAGGTGCTCTGAGGCTCTCCCCGAAAAACATTTCGAAATAGAAGTCCTAAAAGACAAAGTTTTTAAGCAACGTTTAGTGATACTGGGAAGAGGGGTTTAAAGCTTTCCCCTTTATTTATTTATTTATAGGAATTGTAGTTTTTTTTTTTTTTTTTTTTTTTTTTTCATTTTCAGATTTTACACTGGAGCATCAGCTCCCTTTATTTTAAGGGGACTGCGTTCTACGCGCCTCATACAATTATTGTTTTAAAAAATACAATTTTTGACGAATTGGATGGTATCAGAGAAAGAAGGTTCGAGGACCTTGTTCGGAATTTTTTTCGAAATTGAAGTATTAAAAACGTGACTGTAGACCACATTTAGTAACGCTTGGGGCTCAGTAGTTTTTCAAAATTGTACTACCTAAAGAAACAGTCTTAAACGATTTTCAATGTTGTTAGAAGGCGAAGTCCCCTGGAATTTTGCGAAATTGAAGCACTGGGAACGACATTTGGAGATGCTCTCGAATAGTTTCAGATATTGGAAGGGGGCTTCCGAAGTGTTGCATTTTGAAGACTTGAGATTTTCCCCCAGCCTTCTATATTTTTTTTCCTCTTAAAATTATTTCGTTTTCCCAACGCGTTCTCTTTAACAATATGGAATGTTTTTTAATAATTGATATACTCAGCCTTCTGTGGAGGGGCGGTCCCCGTGCCACCCCCCCCCCCAACCACCACCACTGTCATATGGTTATAAGCCAATTGTAAATAAAATGTCGCTGAAGGTTTGTGTTAAAATAGGATCTCAATATATGATCCTTAGCGATTAAGCTAGTAAGCAGGAAATTCTTAAATGTCAATGTTCTTAACCTGATTCAGCTATAATGTAAGTTAATCTAAATATTATTTACAGAATGACTCTCTCTTTGTAATACTTAAACTAAGTATTCTTCTACTATTTTAATACTTTGTTCTGTGTAATACCGGTCAGATATTATACCAAAATCTTCCAAATACTCGTAGTTTATAGTTGCACAATTCACAATAAATACTACAGAACAAAATCAGCAGTATTTTTTTCTTCTTTTAATTTGGGAACAAGACTGTTCCTCTCCTTTTTGCGCCCATGACGGAGAGCCATATGTTTACTCGCTGGTGCTTGTGAATGCCCCCGGCAAAATTTACAGGCTTATCCTTCCCCCCCCCTCCCCTCCCTCGGTTCTAAGAAAAGGGTGAGTTAGAACATTTGTAAAGGAAAAACTATTATTGTATGGTTTTATCACAAGAAAAAGGTTATTCATGCATTTAATCGTAAAATGGATGCTTCAATTGCCAAATCGACTAACTCCATAGTACAAAAAGTCGAGAAAAGTGATGAAGAAAATAGTGTTATCCAATAGGAGTGAATGCGCCCTCGTGTTACATTTTCTGCCATCACAGGATCAGAAATGTACTGAACCAAAATTTTAATATAAATTCACATGCTAAGCATTGATTAAGCACTATTAAAGCAGAAATGAGGTTTTTTTTTTTTTTTTTAAAGTGGAGTTAATCGATTTGGCAACTAAAGGCCATATCACACGTAACGAAATTCGCTCAACCTACCCGTTCAACTTCAAGCTTTCATTCAACTTTCTCTTGGAGAAGTTGAACAGGGTTTCCAGGCTCTCAAATGAAGGGTTGATCCTAAACGTGGCTTCTGTCTACCACTTTAGGCGACTTAGCACAATGTACTCTGAGCGATGTTTTTTGGATTTAATGGGTTTTTTTTCCTCAATTTATTTCAAAACTGTAAATTAATTTCAGTTTTGAAAGTTGCAATCATTCGAAATTATGAAAAAGTGATTTATAAACATGTTAATTTTACTAGCTCAATACAGCGATAACAGCCCTTTTACCTAAAAACAATGAGTAAAAGCAGGCCTGGATCTGTAAGTTTTGATCCCCCCTTCCCCGATAAGAATTGATTAAAACCATGGAAGCTTTTCTTCACTATTTTTTTTTAAATTCAATATTATTATTTGTTTATGTTTTAAACGGCTATTTTAATTATCAGACAAAGTCTTTTTTTTTTTTTTTGACTTATTTTGTTTTTGAGGGAGTTTGAAATTCTTAACTCCTGATTTTTTTTCCTCTCATTTTACGTATAAGTTCATTACAAAATCAATGGACCATAAGAAACTTTTTACAATAAAAAATTTTGTTTTATCCATCTTTCTGGGTCTTAGCAAGTTTTTTTTTTTTTTTGCAAATGTAGGTAACTCTTATGTAACTATTACGTTTTTTACACTTTGATTAGTCTTGCTGCTTTTCATAATATATTTAAAGGTTTTTTTTAATAATTTTATTTGAAACGGACATTTTCGTGGCTCATATTAAGGTAATTCTATGTATTTATTTCACATTTGCTGATTTTCCCAAATAAAATCTTTTAATTATCCTGATACTTTACAGAAATTCCCAAATGTGTTTGAAACGTTGAAGGTTTAAGTGTATTCGTTTATCTAAAAAGTTTTCCAATTTCTTGGGTCGTTGCCCTGACCCCCCAACTGCGGGCATGTAGATCTGGACCTGAGTAAGAGTCGATATTTATAAATAACTTGTCTAATTATGTAAAAGCTGTGATTTTTAAACCAGTAAACTTGTCTACCACTTTAAAATATGTGACAAAATTTAATAACAGCAATTATAAATCAAGTAAATGGACATTTCTGAGTTATTACTTTTAAACACTTATCTGCCCAAAACCTGACTAAAAAATTTGTATTTAGTATGAAATTGCTACAACAAATGATTCTCAATTTAAAGTATTTTGATTTCATACACTAGAGGAAACTTTTCGACTCTTTTGGATTAAAAAAAATATATGTTTAGTAAAAAATCCCAAACAGAATGTTGATTCAACAAGCTGCTTGTCTGTAGAATGAGAGAGATGAATAAAAGAGCTACTATTAGTATAGGATAACAAGTAATGGAAATAGCAGTATATTGAATAGTAACAATAATAATGACTATTTATTCCTTAATTTTTTTTAAAGTTGAAAGTGAAAGGCAATGCATACATTTGTCTAGTTTAATTTTCAAACTTTAATAAAATTTGGATCTTTAGTCAACATTTACATTTATTCCCACTCTAAATCTTTTCTCCTCAAACCATGCAGTGATAAAATACTAATTTCAAATCCTTTTGCACACCATGTCTATTTCTAAGTTTGGAATGGATCAATTCAAAACTGGAGAATATCCTCTCTATTGATGCTGAACAGGGGTATATTGTTTTGTCTAAAACTTTCCCATCATACTTCTGCTGGGACATCCTGAATTGAGAGATAACCGCTACAAAAGCTATTAGAGTTGGTATTTAAGTTTTTGACATTTATGTCTTTGGTTGTATCAAGCAACTATTAGTTCCTCTATAAACAGAGAATATTTATATTAGAGAAAAAATTAATAACATAAAAAAAAGTAAATATCACCATTCAAAATATTTAGATACTATTATACTTAACTATTGAGTTCTGATCAACTTAGTTTCATTTTTACTCAAAAGAAAAGAGACATTGCATAAATCCTTTCCCAGAAAGCCTTTTTGATTGATAAAATTAATTGTATCTAATTGTTACAAATGAATTAAGTTATTAAAAAGTTTAAAACAAAACTACTTTGAAAACAAGCTGTAACTGTTATCCATAACTACTTTTACAGTGTAACAAATTTACAAGAAAATTTATCAATTAATTTTAATCAAACTTATTAATTAAACTATTAATTTTAATGATATAATGTGAAATAATTTTTCAGCATCAGGAAACCATATGTGTTTATAAAAACTATCAATGTCAGTATTGGAGTTTTTAACAGGTCATTTCAAAAACAGGTTTTTTTTTTTTTTTTTTTTTTTTTTTTTTGTCAAAAACCCAACCTCGTCTAAGTATTATTATTTTGCTATTGAATGTACACCAAGTTTAGTTGTTAAAATAGAAATCTTTTTAGCAATGCACAAAAAGTGGAATAACAAAATTTTCTACTTTTATATATACATGCTACTGTTTTTATATGAAACCTCTGTACATGACCCATTCTATTTTATCTTTCCAACACATGCACATAAAATTTATTACTTTTAAAAAAAATCAAAACTTAAATTTTTAAATAGTGAAGAGTATAAAGTACTTATTGCATAGTTTACAAGTTACATAGAACGCAAGAATACCAACTTTTCTACTGATTTAGGCAGGTTTGTACTACTTTTCATAGTTTGAAAAATTGGACTTAAAATGGTTCTATTGATTTAATTGAGTCATGCAGGTACATTCAATTAAGTAAGAAATTGTGAGTTGTTTTACTTTTGTTCTCTGAGAAGAACAATGCTTCATAGATGTTTTTACAAAGCATACTGAAGGAACATTATCTTTTATAATATATACCAAGAAAGAAAAAAAAATTAAAAAAGTTCATTTTTTTCTAGTATTCTTTAGAGAAACTGACACATAAAATTTATACATAAACTTTATTAACAATAAATTCCATACACACACACACACTCATATGTATTAATACATAATTTCAATTACATTTCAAAGTTCAACAATAATTAACTTCGCCCTGGAACAAACAGTTTTTGACTGCAACCTCTATAACTGCATCTGTAAACAATAACTTGAAATTCTTTCTCACATAATCTAAAATTAAGAAAACAAATTAGACAAGTATATATAACATGAATATTATACAGGGAGGAGGACAGGCAAAGTACCCCCTAGCTTTTATGAAATGTAAAATCAATGTATTTCCGTAAAGTATAGGCATGGTGTGTGTGCTGTTTTTAAACAATCCACATGTTATACCAGACAGCCCGATTATCATATCCAGAGACTACAGTTTCGTTTTTATTGGAACTCATCAGTCCGGAAGAGCGAATAACCGAGCTGGAGGCAGATGTCATCTCAGCGATAACATCTGCCTCCAGCCTCTGAATGTGATAACCGGGTGTCTGGTATTTTACATACAGAAGAAAACTTAAGTAAAAGATGATAAATTGTAGCAAAAAAAAAAAAAATGTGTTGTTATTAATAACAATTGATTTATGATGTGTATATACTTAAATGTTTAGGACAAAGGAGCTAAACATTTATTTCATTTATTCATTTGCTTATTTTTTGTGCATAATTCTATTGCATGAATTTAATTTGCTAAAGAAGATGAACTTTTGTTTCTATTAAATGTTTGGAAAGTGAAGCTTATCTATGAATTAATATTTAACTTTGTGTATGTGTAATGCAATATTTGGCCAATTTTGATGCACTATAACTCTGACACCAGTTGAATCTCAGTCACCAAATTGTAATCATAGGTTCATATAATAAAACGGTGCTACCTGCTACCTGTATCAATTTCATTGTTTTTCACTCGTTCCCACTTGAAATAATTTGCTTTAAACTTTGCGAAAATGCAATATTTGGCCAACTTTAATGCTCTATAACTCTAGTACCAGTTGAGTCTCAGTCATCAAATTGTAATCATATTTTCATGTCATAAAAAAGGTGTTACCTGTATCAATTTCATAATTTTTCACTAGTCCCTTTTGAGATATTTTACTTTAAACTTAGTCAAAATTCGATTTTTTCCATTTTTGAAAAAGTTTGCAAAAAAAAAAAAAAGGACAAAGTTCTTAAGTTTAAAATTCCTACAACAAGTAGTCCTATATTATATCTACAGAAGAAAAAGAATATAGCTGAGACTCTCCTCCTTTACTAATTTTGTTGCACTAAAACTCGTATTTTATGCTAATTTTCAGTTTGTAATTGTTATTTTTTTTCTTCACCTTTCTCACCATTTAAATAATATTTTGCAAGCAAATCGTATCTGGGGCATCCTTCTGGTGATGGATTTTGTTTTGTCCTGATAACTGTAAAATTGACCGAGTTAGATGCATTTACGTAAAACTTGTTTTTGGTCCAAAAACGGCAACTAAGCAAACTTAAAGTGGTGGGTTAAAAAAAGTATGAGCTTAAAAAATTTTCTTTTAACACTTTTGAACTCACCTAGTAGTGAGAATTTACTAGTAAAAAAATTAGGAAAATCAAAAATGTCGAGCAACACGGCCTGGGTGATTTCTACGGATTGACCCATTACCGTTGCTCTTGCTTCAGATTGTTTATAAACATTCATTGATTTGGCAAGATTGCACACTACGAGATTGGCGAATTTGGCAAGGAAATTCTTACGACGACTTTGAACTAGAAATTAACCTTTTAACACAATAATAAGGTGGAGATTTATAAAATATTACGTTTTATATTTGTTTTTGACGAAAATATAGTACTAATAACGCACCTGAAGTTATTCTAGCAGTTTATTCCATTCCTTGCACACGCTGTTGATGTTGTTACAGGCGGCCATGTTGTATTTTGACGTAACAGGTCAGAGGATTGCTTCCTCCTGATTGGCTGAAAGTTGAGGTTGATCCAACTTTTTTGCCGAGAAGATAAAAAGTTGAATGGAATACGTTCAACCTCGGAAAGCATAGCACACGGGGATTTTCCGGTCGGAATTCGCTCTCGCGGTTGAGTCGAACCGAAGTTGATCGTCAGGTTGAACGAATTTCGCTACGTGTGATATGGCCTTGAGGCATCCAAATGTGCCGCCCGCCTGAATTAAACCGCCATTGTGCCATTGATGGTAGCACGGCGCTTACACCAGGAGCCAGTAGTTAATAAACGAGGAAGCAATCAATATTCAGCAAATTATTATTAAATTTACTATAGGGACTTAGAGACGAGACTATTTAGTTGGCTAGTACACGTGTTCCATTTCAGTGCCACTAAAAGTGCTTACTTATCCCACTCAATAGGGCCGTTTCCATGGACACTTTCGACCCCGGAAAAAACTTGCTCTTCACCGCATTCCGGTTATTTGCGGGGGTATATGTGGAATCTTTCTCCTCTTGCTTGCTTTTGGTGTGAAAGCGGTGTTATTACCCAGAATGCTTTACGCGAAACAAGTTCGTCTACTAGCCGCTAAGGATGCTGGGTAAAAACCGCTTTCCCCGGTACAATGGGAAACCTCTTTTTACTTGGAAACGGGGAATTTTCAATCATTTTTTGCGGAGCCGGGGCGGGGATTTACGTGGTCGAAAAGTGTGTTGTGAACGCGGCTCATAAGACCTAAAAATGCCTGTGTAGAGAGTCACTTCCTGCTTGTGGCCTCGTTTTGACGACTTCTTTTGAAAAATATGCCACGGTTTTAAAAATAAATGACTCTATTAATCACTTTCAATCGTCAGTCAAATACACGAGAATACATAAATCCCACCTATACGATTTTTATCCTATCTGTTAAGTTTTTTTTATAGTGAGTAACTCCTTACTTTTTTAGTTTGATTAACTTTTCAATTAGTCTCTTTTTCTATTTCTAGTTTCATATTTTAAATGTTTAATATTTCTTGCATTTTCTGAATTTTTTTTAGAATAAGCCTATTTTTCTTGCCGGAAGCACCCGGAATGAATTAGGTCCCTCAAGAGGGTGTCAACCTGGACTCCCAAAGTCCTTCGGGAATCCAGGTTTGTGCAAAAACCCGAAGACGCAGAGGTTCGACGGCGCAAGAAAAATAAAAGCGGAAGTCATGCATGTTCGGGGACGGAAAAAAGGAACCAAGTGCAAACAGGTTCAAGGGCGCCAAAAAAAAGGGACCCGCAAGGGTGCACAGAAGGGGGGGGGGGTGCACCGGCCCACGGACCGGTTGACCAGTTGCAAGCAACACTCGAATTTGCCGCCCCCTGAAGTTGCTGCCCGTAGCAAGAACCCCAGCTTGCCCCCCCCCCCCCCCCGTATATCCGGCTCTGCCGTTACAGTGAACTTCAAAGGACCGCAAACTTTTTTTCATTGTAACGGAATTTTTGTTTGTAATGGAATTCAAGCAATTAATGGGAAGTTAATCGGGACTGAAAATTTCTTTAACGAATGTTTCATTGTATTGGTGTTCGCCTTGACGAGATTTCTCTGTGTTTATGATTATACTTATATACGCGTTTGAAAATATTAAGGGGCGGTCAATTCAACTCGTTCTCCTTTTTTTGGTATCGTGACAGCCTCGTCTTTGATCCCTCCAAAACAGATTTCTGGATCCGA